>NC_056728.1:1156618007-1156758007 GCF_019279795.1 Protopterus annectens
CACACACACACACACACACACACACACACACACACACACACACACACACACACACACACACACACACTACTTCCAGCATCTGTAATTAACCCTTCCATTAGCAGGCACGTGGGAACAAACCAAGCTTAAGTAGTCTTTCAGATATCATCCAATTTCCTTTTTAAAAGAAGGAGGTGGAAGGGTGGGGGTGACTACTTTCTACTCCAACCACAATTGGGAGGAAGCTTACCTAGACAAGAAGATAGACGGACATTCCATTATCGCTAAATTCCTTCCAGAACCAACCACCACAGCAGCCCATGATAGAAGAAGGCCATCTGGCTGAGCTCTTCTACATAAAAGATGCAAAATGAACAGTTACTAAATGTAATGCAAAATCTAGTTTGAACTTTATTATTTAAAAAAAAATATCAGTCGGTTCATTATGTTCAGTGATGGTGCAACATAAAACATTTTTAAAATGTTAAAGAATACTACTACTAAAGTCATAACCCGATCAACATTAAAATTCTAAATCACTGGACATGAATCCTGAAAAACAACCAAAATTATGTGGTTATACAGCGAGGCAAATTACGCAATCCCATTGTTGCACCAAACCAGTAACAATCTGGGTCTCCAGAATAGATCAGGAGGAACACACCCGGGGGCTCTCTACAAGGTGCTAATGTTTCAGACAGGATACAACTTTTAGTTATGTACTCACCATAACTTCAGATGTTTGGGATCCATCTCGCCTACTTTCTGACTGATGGGTTCGGAGCCGATCCCTCGGCTCCGACTCGGCACGCTTATGCCAAAGAGCGAAGTCTCTTATTGGCTGAGCTTACTATATCCCAGGATGCACCACTACCAGTCCCCCAGATCTAGTTTGTCCGCATACATACGCAGACACACACGCTGCTTATATAACATCGTCAGATGAAACAAGATAAAAAACAGTAGAACTCAAAACCGTTCAATCTCTTCTGATCTCCAAGGCAGGGGGAAGGAGGGTGGGTATTAGGAATGTAGGTGAGATGGATCCCAAACATCTGAAGTTATGGTGAGTACATAACTAAAAGATGTTATGTGATCCTATCTCGCCTACATTCTGACTGATGGGACAGCGTCCCTAGCACCTGAATCCTGGGTGGCTCACTGGAAAACACTCCAGAGTACCGTGGAACCAAATGATGCTCGCCCTTTAGATGCCACATCCAATTTATAGTGGGAAATGAAAGTGTGCGGAATGGACCAAGTAGCCACAGCACAAATCTCAGAGATAGCGAGCTTGGAATGAAAAGCAATAGAAGTAGCCATAGCTCTGGTGGAATGAAAAGCAATAGAAGTAGCCATAGCTCTGGTAGAGTGAGCTTTGATAGATGTTGTAAGTTGCTTATCTGAAGAGGAATAAGCCTGAGTTATGCAATCTCTAATCCATTTGGAGATAGTAGCTTTCGTGATGGTTTGACCCAATTTATTATCTGAAAAGGACACAAACAACTGGTCTGTTTTTCGAATTTGTTGAGTCCTGTCTAGATAGAAGCGCAATTGCCTGTGAACATCCAATTTATGGAAGGTGTATTCTGCTTCATTTGAGAATTTTGGAAAGAAAACTGGTAGCTCTAGAGATTGTTGGAGACAGAGATTAGAACAAACCTTTGGAACAAAGGATGGATTAGGCCTAAGTGATACTCTATCCTTGTGAAAAATCAAGTACGGTGGTTTGATAGATAGGGCTTGAAGCTCTGAAACTCTTCTTGCAGAGGTAATTGCAACTAAGAAGGCAGTTTTCCAAAACAGATATTTTAACTCACATGTAGCAGCCGGTTCGAAGGGGAAGATGTTAAGGCAAGTACCAAATCAAGATCCCACGCAGGATGAAAAACTGGGGGTCTTAACAGCACAGCACCTTTAATGAAAGTTTTGCATAATCTGCTGCTCATCAACGGTGGGTCCATGGATTCGTGAAATTTGGAGATAGCTGCTAGTTGGACTTTAATAGTAGAGACTGAAGATCCTTGAGTAAACAAGGATGTTAAAATTTCAAGACCTCTGGTATCGGGCAGTGATAGGGTCTAAGCCCCTGAGTTGAGCCCAGATAGCAAACCTCTTCCACTTACTGAGGTACAATTTCTTAGTGGTGGGTTTGTGGGCCGAAGATAAAATGTGAATAACTTCCGGGTCTAAGTTGTGATTTCTGACTAAAGTCGGAAGTGGAGGAGCCAAGCTGTTAATTTCAAAGTGTGAAGGGACTGGTGTTGTCATCCCGACTGATGAACCAGCAGGTCCGGAGTTAGATCCAAAAACCAAGGACCGTCCAGAGCATGTTTCTTTAGGTAGGGGAACCATACCTGATGAGGCCAGTCTTGAGCAATTAGTATCATTGTGGACCCCAATTGGGAAGCTTTTTGGATGACTTTGGGGAGGAGTGGAACCGGAGGAAAGGCATAAAGTAGTCCTGTTGGCCAAGGTTGGGCTAGAGCATCCGTAGCTGCCTCCCCCTGACGTGGAGTCAAGGAAAAGAACCTTTTGCACTTTGTGTTTTGTGGTGTTGCAAACAGGTCGCAGCACGGAGTCCCCCATCTTCTGAAAACCTGAGCTGCTGTTTCGTTCAGGGACCACTCGTGAGGAGAGAGAATCGTCCTGCTTAATCTGTCTGCCAAAATATTGGATTTCCCTGGAATGTGGGTCGCTACCAAGAAACGGTTGGTAGCTACAGCCCATTCCCACACCCTCATGGCCTCTCTGCAAAGGGGGTAAGATCTAGTCCCTCCTTGTTTGTTTAGATACCAGACCACCGACATGTTCTGTGTGGATGGCGATAATGCCTTGAGGGAGAAACTTGTGGAGGGCCTGTAGGGACAGATGTACAGCCCTCATTTCCAATACATTGATATGGAGAAAGGTTTCGTCTGGAAGCCAAGAACCCTGAACTAACCTGCCCAGACAATGCCCCCCCCCCACCCTGTCTGGGAGGCATCCGTTGTCAGGGTGGCCACGGTGGGATAACAAAAGGTCTTCCCTGATTCAGATTGGATGACTGAAGCCACCAGCGGAGGTCCCGTTTGCACGTTTCTGTAATCAGTATGAGATGATTGAGGGGGAGATTCTGAAAAGACCATTGTGTCGATAACAGCCACTGAAGAATCCTCATGTGCAATCTTGCCAGTGGAACTAGGAGAACCGTGGCAGACATCGAACCTAAAAGTTGCAGGACCATCATGGCTGGGGCTTTGGATCTTGGAAGCAGGGCTTGGACTTGACCTTGTAAAGTTTGAATCCTTTCGGTAGGAAGGAAGACGCATCAATTTTGAGTCTATCTCTGCTCCTATGAATCTTATGCGCTGAGAGGGCAGCAAGACAGACTTTGACCAATTGAATGTAATTCCCAGGTAAGCACCCAGGGAGATGGTGGCTTTGAGGTTGTCTATTAGTAGATGCCTGGTGGTGGCAGTCAGGAGCCAGTCGTCCAGATAGGGAAACACTTGGAATCCGAGACTCCTCAGGTGAGCAGTCACTACTGCCAAACACTTGGTGAACACCCTGGGGGCTGTGGTGAGACCAAAGGGCAGTGCACAAAATTGGAAATGACTGTCTCCCAGGCTGAAGCGCAGATACCTCCTGGACGCCTGATGTATCGGTATGTGATAACAGGCGTCCTTGAGATCTATGGAGCACATCCAAACATCCTTCTCCAACAATGGGAGAATGGATTGTAAAGTGACCATTCGGAATTTGGACTTCATGACGGACTGGTTTAGTTTGCTGAGATCCAATATTGGTCTCAGGTCCCCTGTCTTTTTTGGCACTAAAAAGAACCTTGAGTAATTTCCGGATCCGATCTGGTCTGTGGGGACCGGTTGGATGACTCCCTTTTTCTAGCAGCTTTGAAGCTTCTGCGGCTGCGATTTCCCTTTGACTGGGTGGTGGGTCCGGGATTTTTGGACGGTGGGGGTGAGTGTGTGAAGGGAATGGTGTAACCTCCGGCAATAATCCGAAGCACCCATCTGTCCTGAGTGATAGACTCCCAGGCTTTTAGGTGCTTGGCAAAACGGCACCCGACTGGCTCCGGAGCAGCACAGCCGGGCAATCCCTCATGAAGTGTGGGAGGCTGAAGAGCCACGAAAGGACTCGCGGTCTCCAGAATTGCGGGGCCCTCTGCCGCCTCTGGGACGGCGTCTCCCAGAAAAATTTCCTCGTCCTCTGCCTCTGGAAGGGAATCTTCCTGCTGTTGAGGAAAAACTTCCGTGATTTGGAACCACATCTTCCCTCCTCCTTTAGCCTTGGGATAAGGCCGAAGGGAGTGGAATAACGGCACCTACGGCAGATAAAGTTTGTCCCTCTTGCTCACAGCGGTAAGAGTGTCTTTACCTTATGTCCAAACAAAGAGGACCCATCAAAGGGAGCGTCGGGAAGGAAGACTTGAAGGCCTCCAGCGAAATGACACAACGGAGCCAGGCTTGTCTCCGTGAGCCACGCCTGTGCCTGCGCTCTGCCGCCCCTTCGACGCATATGAAATGAGCCTCATGGACGAGTTAGAAATCGAGGTAAGGATAGCCAACTGAGAGCTAACCGACTGGGCTAGCTGCTCAGGTAGGTTACCTGAGAGGGAATCTGACAGCTCCTTGACCAGATCCCTCTAGCCTGGTAAAATGTGCCAAATAATTCAGGGACCGTAGTGTAAAGGCCGCTGAAGTCAGGGTGCTTCCGTGCAGTCCATGCTCCTAGACTCCTTATTAGGAGGATGGACGGACGTTGAAGCCTCTGCCACGTCCTGTTGTGTAGCAGATGCCACCACCATGGCATCTACAGCCACGCCTTTTGTCAAGAACTCCTTCTCGGGTGGGGCAGACAAAAATTTGTTAGGGCGAGAAGGCACTGGTTCCACAGTATCTGGATGTTCCCACGCCCGACAAACCAAATCCAGGAGCTCGTCGAAGGGCGGAGACACCCAGGAGGCGGAGGGCTGAGCCCCAAAGGCCTTGAGAAGCACTGACTCATCAGCAGAGGGGGTTTGGATATCCAGCCGCCTGCTTAAGGATCTCTAAAATGTCTGCGAATGAGACATCATCCGAGGACGACTTTGGGGACCCTCCGCATCATCAAGATCAGTGTCCGATGTAAGAGACTGGGGAGTCCACGTGCTTCCTCTTGCACGATCTCTTCCTTGGGGCTCCTCCAAGACAACTCAAGAACCCTCAGGAGGAGGGAACCCCCAGTGGGGTAACCTCAGGCCCCGGGCTCCGCTGCCTAGGGACAGGGGAACTGCCAAAGACCCAGTCTCCACGCCCAGGGAAGGTGCCGGTAAAGCCGTAGAGATGGCCGAAGAAGACTTGGCCAAGGCACTTCTCATAGCTCTGAAAGCCGGACCCCCAGAATCCTGGGAGTGTCCGGTCCCCGGAGCCATGATAGCAGACGGAAGTCCCGCAGCCGAAGCACCGAGAGGGAGGCTCGGAACCGACAGCATAGGTCCCGAAACGTCACCCCCGGGTCCGGCCGAAGAAGTCCGCGTGCCAAACTCGGACCTGAAGGCCGGGGTTGGAGTAAGGGTCAGAGTCGACCCTAGGATCTCCACCGGCTCCAACAGCACCTGCTCCGACGGAGCCGAAGCGGTCGGAGGAGGAACGGCAATGGAATGGGCTATCGGCTCCGAAGCCAATTGGGTCGGAGCCGAAACAAATTTTTGAAAGACTGGGGACTGGAACAGTCTTTGGAGCACCCTGTCTATGTCCGAATCTCGAATCTGACATCCTCGATGACCTAGAGGAGACTGAACGGGTTCGAGTTGGCCTCTCCATCGGCCCCAAGCGGCTAGGGGACCGGCTCCGAGGCGACTCGATAACTATCGGCGCCGAAGGAATACACAAACCAGTTTCCATCGGTGCCGAGGAGGACTTAGGCGCCGAGGAGGAAGTGTCTGAGCGGACAACCTTCATCGGCTCCGAAACCAGTGGAGCCGATGAAGGTGACCCCTCGATGCCCAGCCATCGGCTCCAAGCCAGAGGAGTCGAGACTGGAGGCATCGAGGCAGACCCTCGGCTCCGAAGTCCTTGGAGCCGAAGGAGAAGCCTGCCTATGTCTTTTGGCGGTCGGGTCCGGACGGACTGGTCGGAGCCGACGCCCTTTTCTTTTTAGCAGGAGAAGGAGAGGATGCTAAAGCTTCTTCAAAAGAGGGTTTTATAAGGCCTTTCAATATAAGCTTATTTTTCCTCTCTTGGAGGACCCTCGAGGAAAAAGCGTGACACACGCTGCAGGACTCCTGCAAATGTTTGGCGCACAAACAATATACACAGAGAGAGTGGTCATCCGTGATAGACATTTTAAAACTACATTTAGTGCACTTCTTGAAGCCCGAAGGCCTAGGAGCCTGAGACATTATAAGTAAAACTGAGTAACTCTCTGACAAAATTTTGTTGGAATAGACTGACCCTACAAAGATTAACTTGCCGTTCACAATGATAGCCCGCAATTAAAATAAAGGCCAACTGAAGACATACAACAGTGAATAAATGTATAAAGGAATCCAAGAACCTCTAAGGTTCAAAAGGGATTAACCAACAGGAAAGGCCCTACGGATGAAGGGAGCCTGTAACCAGAACAAACACCAATCACACACAAATTTTCCACAAAAAGTTTTCAAAACACACACAACAGCACAGAGTAGCTGTTAAAACAGCTTTTTGAGAAGAATTAGCAAATTTCTGACAGAAAAAGTTAGTGAAAAGACACTACTTAGCTCAGCCAGCTCGAGACCACGTCTTTGCTAGTTAGCGGCAAACGAGATCTGGGGGACTGGTAGTGGTGCATCCTGGGATATAGTAAGCTCAGCCAATAAGAGACTTCGCTCTTTGGCATAAGCGTGCCGAGTCGGAGGCCGAGGGATCGGCTCCGAACCCATCAGTCAGAATGTAGGCGAGATAGGATCACATAACATCCTACCTCTGCATTTTACATGCCAGCTATAAAATTTACAGTGCCCACAGACCGCTGCCTATATTACGTGCAATGCTACCTACATTTCTTGCAGTCATTTTTCCTTGTTAAATACAATTAAAATATTAGCAGAAAACAAATAAATCCAAACCACTCCAGAAGTTGAAAATGCTGAAACACAGGTGCCCAGTAGGAAGGTAGCTGGAATAAAGAAGCTGAACCATGACAAAGTAAAATCTTCTTTTTTAATACAAAATGGTGAGCGCTTTCGCAATGGTAACCATTGCTTCAACAGACAGTTCATTCAAACCACAGCAGCACTTAAATACTTTAATTCATTACTAGAACAACCAATCCTACCAAAGTTAATTCTGCAATCAATTAATTACTATGGTTACATTTTGCTCTTAGTTATTTGCTGAAGTCAGAAAAACTGTTTAAAAACCACATGCACAAAATGTAAAGACAAGGACATGTGGATAAATGTAAATAAAATACATAAAAAGTCAATGAATAAATACATATACTCATGTTCCCCATTTATTAACTACTTGTGTGCATAGATATAAGCATAAAAGTATACATAAAAAAATACAAATAAAAAACACGTTCAGACCAAGCACTTACAGCACCGTACTCAGTAAAAATAAGCAAGCGCTCGTACATTACTTCTGTGATGGATCAGTAAAACTTAATGTATTGAAACAAAGAGCTTAGCGCTTTCATCCCTTCATCTATGCTCTGGGACATCATCAGAACTGAACGAGAGGAGAAAGTCACCATTTAATATACAGAACACTCCCTAATCTACCAATTAATACAATTACAGACATTAAATTGTAATTAAACAATTAAAAATTGTGTGTTGAACTAAAACCTTAAGGAATTCATAATTTCAAAGCTTTGTTTTTCAATACTGGTAAGAGAGAAACATAATCGTTAAGACCTGGAGCCATGGTAGCATTAAGTCTAAAGGTGGACTTGCATACAGCTCTGAAATAACCCAGTTTCTGGCAGAATACTGCTCAACAAGTACACAACTTAAACAATGTCATTTCTCAACCTCAATAAATCTGAGCGAACAGGCACACAGCATGGTGCAATGTGAACACTCAAATCCTAGGTCTTAAAATGTGGCAGTATCAGCATCTCTCCCAACATTCACAAGACCTCCCTGTGAGATGAGTCCTGCTTCCCCAACCCCCCAAACAAGAGGCTCACCTAAACACAAGAGGAATCTACAACTTCCTATAAAACAAAATGATTAACATTACCACTTCGTAAGGTTCCAGACGCACAAATTACATGCTAGAATGCACACAAGGTGTACTTGGCCACTTCTAGAAACACCTCTACCATGCTAGAATGCACACAAGGTGTACTGGCCACTTCTACAAACACCTCTACCTTATAATGGGAACTGAAACCATATGTACTCATGTTAATATTGCAAGATGCATTGCAAAAAGATTATGGTTTGCAGTTTTTTTTTTGTTTAGTTTTCCTATAAAACACACCCAAAAAATGATGTCACGGAAAGCAGTAGGATACAAACTTACATACAGCCAAATCCACCTCTTTAGGAGGCAGAACGTCTTACTTCCATTTTGGTTTTCACTCCTGCATTATGTTATGTGTTCATTTTCAATGTTGGATGCTCCACCTGCAAAAAGCTAAAATGAAAACCTGTCCAAGTAGCAATAAATTAGTGATTATGCATTTAGCTTGGAAATACAGTAGTTTATATATTAATTTAGGTAGCGAGGCATTGTGGGTTCAATCTTTTATGATGCCATGGCAGGAATTTTCAGCTCTGAGGGAAGAGGGCTGTCGAAGTAAAATACAGAAATACACGTATAGTGTATGCTACGGATCTTGTATCCTACTCCAGGTTTGTTACTTGGATTTACTTTATAACATGACCAATACACTAAGTACTGCAAAAAATTTGTTAGTTTTTACCCCAAGTTACTTTCTAGGTAAGAGAATCTGGGAAAGCTGCAAGAGGAGCGTGTGGAATATCCATCTCAGATTAAGACTTCCAAGTTAAATTTACAGAAAGCCTTACCTTTCACTGCATAAATAAAAAAGAAGGTAGATGCTATCCTGAACAAGCATAGCAGAAGCAAGATGTTGGGGCCTCATGTGCTCTCCTTGATGGTGTAAATACTAAGGAGGAGAATAATTTGATTATTTTACCCGTTTGACAAATTATATATTTCCTACTCGCAATACTCAAGGTTTGTGGAAACAAGCCATCCTTTCAATCACAGTGAAACAGGGAAGGACCTTTGCAAGTAGGGTCCTGTACACCCATTTTTACTCTGAACCATATTTAGAAATGTATGTCACTACTGGATGGATTTCTTCCCTCACCGATGCAGTCACAGGTTTTGTACACTTCTGATAATATAGTAAATCCTTCCCTTTTGAAGTGACAAAGCTAAAAACAAAGGTACTTGATACCTCTCAATACATATATTATATACATACATATATATATATATATATATATATATATATATATATATATATATATATATATATATATATATATATATATATATACATACATACATATATATATATACATACATACATACACACACACATTATATATATATATATATATATATATATATATATATATATATCTATATATATATATATGTATATGTATATGTATAGAGGCTTGATGGCAAGAGTAGGGGTGAAGGCCAGGTTGTCATACAGAGTAGGCTCAGAAACTGAATGTCAAATGAAGGTATGTTACACATAACCAGCAATGTATTGGTGCACATTATCTGGATAATTTGCTTACATACCACTGCTGAACGAGGGCCTGCAACTTATTTCATAAAGTTTAGTAAATGTTCTAAATATATTACTACCACCACTAAGGCAACAGCAATAACCACACTCGGTCTTTTTAAGTACCTTAGTAGATGGAGGACAAAGACTGGAACAGCTTCTAGATAAGGATTGGCAGTTTTGCAGCTATATATGGAGTAAAAATAGAAGTTATGTTCTTACCATAACGTTCCATGTTAGTTGTCTTCTTCTCGCCTTCTTCTTGCTGGATGGGGTTCGGAGCCGACCTCGGCTCCGACTCGGCCACTCTAAAAGCTTGAGAGTTGGTTCCACCGGCTCGAGGCTCCCCTTATATCCCACAATGCTAGGCGTGAGTTACCTCAGATCTCGTTTGTAAGCTAGACCCAGCTTATAATAGTAGCAGAATAACTAGAAACAAAAATCCACCTCTATAAACACGGGTGAAGAGAAGGGTGACCTACATCCTGATCTAGGAAATATGCACGGCAGAGCATATACCTAAAGTAAAGAGGTGGTAGAAAGAGAGGTCACAATCAAACTCCTCTAGGTCTGTCCAGGCCAGGGTGAAGGAGGGTGGCATCAGAAGCGGCGAAGAAGACAACTAACATGGAACGTTATGGTAAGAACATAACTTCTATATGTTAAGTTGTCTATCTCGCCTTCATTCTTGCTGGATGGGACCGTCCCTAGCACCTTGTCCTGGGTGGCCTAACGGAACAGACTCTTGAGAACAGTGGAACCAAAGTTAGCTCTATGCCTAGAAGCTAAATCCAACTTATAATGAGAAATGAAAGTGTGAGGAGTAGCCCAAGTAGCCGCTGCACAAATGGTGTCAATAGGCAGTCTGTCTTGGAAGGCTATAGAAGTAGCCAAAGCTCTGGTAGAATGGGCTTTAGGTTTGTTAGGCAGCTTTTGGTGTCTAATTTCATAAACAAGGGAAATCAGCGATGTTAGCCATCTAGATAATGATACCTTTGAAACTGAAAGTCCCTTTCTGCCTTCTGCATAAGAGACAAACAGCTGGTCAGATTTTCTGAATTGTTTGGTTCTATCCAAATAGTACCTTAACTGATGAACATCTAGCCAATGCAATTTTTGTTCAGACCTGTTAGAATATTCTGGAAAAAACACAGGGAGGTCAATGCTTTGATTTAGGTTAGACGCCGAGGCTATCTTAGGTAAAAAAGACGGGTTGGTTCAGAAGATACCCTGTCCTTATGGAACAACAGATAAGGAGGTCGACAGCTGAGTGCATGAAGTTCTGAAACTCTTCTAGCTGAAGTAATAGCCACTAGAAAGAGGGTCTTCCATGATAACAATTTTAAAGAACAGGAGGCTGCAGGTTCGAAAGGGGAAAGAATCAAAGAGCTAAGAACTAAATTTAGGTCCCAAGGAGGAGGAGGATTTCTTATAGGAGGTCTGAGTAGAAAAACTCCCTTCAAAAAGGCTTTACAAAGCTTGTGGGACATGATAGCAGACTCTGAAATGCCCACATGAAAGTTAGAAATAGCTGCCAATTGAACTTTAAGAGTAGAAGGAGATGAACCTGCATGGAAGAGTTCAGCTAGAAAATCAAGGACCATTTGGATGGAAGCAGTGAAAGGATCTATGTCCTTTCCTTGAGCCCAATAGGCGAAACGTTTCCACTTACTCAAATAAACCTTCCGAGTGGAAGATTTATGGGAAGCTATCAAAATATCTCGGACAGAGTGAGATATATGAGGAAGCCTGGCTAAGGTTGGAATTGGAGGAACCAAGCAGTGAGGTTCAGAGAGGGAAGGGAGCGATGAAACTGACCCGACTGATGGATCAAAAGATCTGGAACTAGGTCCAGATGCCAAGGTCGCTCCAACAGAAAATGATGTAGAAAGGGGAACCAAACCTGTCGAGGCCAGTAAGGAGCAATGAGGATCAACGAGGCCTTCTGAGCGATAGCTTTCTGTATCACTTGAGAGATTAGTGGGAAGGGAGGAAATGCATACAGAAGTCCCCGGGGCCAAACTTGGACTAGAGAGTCTCTGCTGGGCTGGCCTGGTAAAGGGAATAGGGTGAAAATCTCTGCACTTGCTGTTTTGGGGAGTAGCAAAAAGGTCGCAGCAAGGCTAACCCCACTTGAGAAAAATTTCTCTCACAACAGAGTCTTTCAGAGACCACTCGTGAGGCATGAGGATAGCTCTGCTCAATTTGTCTGCAATTTGATTGGACTTCCCGGGGATGTGCGTTGCTATCAGAAACCGCTGAGAAGAAATCGCCCATTGCCACAGTCTGAGTGCTTCTCGACACAGGGGGTAGGACCTGGTTCCGCCTTGTTTGTTGATATACCACACTACAGACATATTGTCCGTCTGGATTGCTATCGTTCCCAAGGGAAGAGAGTCTTGAAGGGCTTGCAACGCTAAAAGCACTGCTCTCATCTCTAGAACATTTATGTGCAAGTGGCATTCGCCTGGTTGCCATGTGCCCTGGACAGTTCTGCCCTGATAATGCCCCCCCCCACCCGATCAGGGAGGCGTCCGTTGTCAGAGTAGCAACCGGAGGGGAAGGGACAAAGGGTCTTCCCAATAAGAGCTGAGGGGAAGACATCCACCACAGAAGATGATTCCTGCATGTCTGCGTAATCATAATGGTGTGGGACATCGGAAGTTGCTGGTATGACCATTGCGCGAAAAGCATCCATTGAAGGATTCTCATGTGGAATCTGGCTAATGGAAGCAGAGGTATGGCAGCCGCCATAATCCCCAACACTTTCAGAACTAACCTGGCTTTGACTCTGTTGCTGCTGAAGAGGAGCGAGACCAGTTTGTGTATGTCTGTTACTCTCTGATCTGTTAGTCTCGCAGACATGTTGACTGTGTCTAGATTTGCGCCTATGAAGGTAATAGTACGACAAGGCGACAAAACAGACTTTTCGCAATTTATTGAAATGCCTAAATTTTGACAAATGCGAAAGGTGTAGTCCCTGGCCATTAGAAGAAGATGCTTGGTGGGAGCTGTGAGGAGCCAGTCGTCGAAATATGGAAACACCTGGAATCCTTGACGTCTCAGGTGAGAAGCTACCACTGCCATGCATTTGGTAAACACCCGGGGGGCAGTGGTGAGACCAAAGGGCAGGGCCCTGAATTGAAAATGACTGGTTCCCAGCCTGAAGCGGAGGAATCTTCTGGAGCGTCTGTTCATTTTTATGTGATAGTACGCATCCTGAAGGTCTATAGAGCACATCCAGTTTCCCTTTCCCAAACGGGGAAGGATGGACTGCAGCGTGACCATCCGAAATCCTGTTTTCTTGACTGACTTGTTCAAGATACTGAGATCCAAAATTGGTCTCCAGTCCCCTGTTTTCTTTGGAACTAAAAAGAACCTGGAGTAGATTCCGGATCCTTGCTGGTCTGCTGGAACTGGCTGAATTGCTCTTTTTGCAAGCAGCTTTGAAATTTCCAAAGCTGCAAGATCCCTTTGAGCGGGTGGAACATCTGGAAGGGATTTTTGATTGGTTTGGAATGCGAACGAAGGGAATGGAATAGCCTTCGGAAATGATGGACTGTACCCATTTGTCTTGAGTTAGGGATAGCCAGGCTTCTGGGTACAGTGACAATCTTCCCCCGACTGCCTCCGAAGGTGGGCAGTCGGGCAACACCTCAGGGATGCTGAAAGGGCTTATCAGAGAAGGCTTCTCGATTGCCCTGGTTCTGCGGACCCCCCCTGCCTCTAGGGCGACGTCTACCATTTTTGTTCCCCCCTCTGCCTCTGGCGGGGAACCGACTCTGTCGTCAGGCGAAGTCCCTTGAGATTGTTTTATGAACCACATTTTCCCACTTTTCTGGCCTTTGGGGTAAGGCCTAGAAGGAGTAGAAAAACGGACTCCGACGGCAGAAAGAGTCTTGCCATCCATCTCGCACCTAGTCAAGGTTTCTTTCACTTGAGGACCAAAAAGAGATGATCCATCGAACGGGGAATTAGTGAAAGATGTTTTAAAGGGGTCCGCAGTTGCATAGCCGCATCCAGGCATGCCTGCGTAAGGCTACACCTGTCCCTGCGGCCCTGCTCGCTCCATCAGCCGCATACGAAAGGAGGCGCATGGAGGAGTTAGCTATGGAGTTCAGGGTAGCCAGCTGAGTGTTCATCTTGTCTTGAAAACCCGCAGCTGTAGGATCCTTCAACATGTCACTCGCTTCTTTGATCAAGTCTCTTTGAAGACGAGTAAAATGGCATAGGTAGTTCAGCTTAACGCATTGCAAAGGTCGCTGATGAGAACATCCGCTTCCCGTACCTGTCCATAGACCTAGATTCCTTGTTAGGTGGATGGACAGGCACTGAAGGATCAGCTAGTTCCTTCTTAGTGGCAGCAGCAACCACCATAGCATCCACAGAAACTCCCTTGGTCAAAAATTGTTTATCCGCTGGTGCCGTGATAAATTTTGAGGGTCTCCTGGGGGTGGGGTCCACTGAGTCAGGAGCCGTCCATGCCTTTTTTGCTACCACCTGCATGAGGGGGTCAAAGGGAGGAGACACCCAGGAGGTGGAAGGGCGAGAGCCAAACGCCTCAAGGTACACAGATTCATCCTCCGAAGGGTTGAGGGCTGGCCAATTTCCCCTCTGCTTAAGGATTTCTAGAATGTCTGCAAATGAGACATCTTCAGAAGGGGAACGGGGGGAACCCTCGGAATCCTCTAAATCCGTGTCAGAGGTGACGGACTCAGGTGAGTTTGTGTGTTTCCTCTTACACTTTCTCTTCCGAGGGGGCTCTTCTGCCAATTCAGGAGAGGCCTCGGAAGAGGATGAGATCCCCACAGGGGATTCCTGAGGAGCTGGCTCTCTGCGGTCTGGGATGAGGGAGTGAGTCGACTTGACCTGAGGCACCGAAGAGGGAGGGGCGGACGGAGCAGACTGTGGAGTTGAACCAGGTTCCAACACACTCCGCATGACCTCGATCGCACCCCTGTCAGGCAGAGCCAGAGGTCCCCGCTCCGAAAAGCTAAAAACCTCTCTCGGCACCGACAGTGATGGCTCCGAGGCCGATGTCGGAGCCGAACTCACCAGCGCCGAAGCCCCGAGAGGGAGAGCGGGGTCGGACAAGGGTCCGATGCCACTCACCCCCTCGGAGCCGACGAGGGAAGTCCGGCGCCGAGATTCTTCTAAGGAAGAAATTGGAGCCGACGATGGAGCCGAAGACATTTGTATCGGCTCCGACGCTACCACAGTCTCGGTTCCGAAACGCCCCGGCTCCGAGCTCAACGGAGTCGGAGGAGGAACATAATGAGGGACAGGGTCAGGCATCGACTGATGAGTCGGGCTCTGAAGCATTTGGGCCAGTGCCTCGGACTTGAGAAGTCGACTCACTACCCTCTGAAGGTCATGGTCCGAAAGCCTCGATGACCTAGAGGAGTGAGATCTATGGCTCCGTTCAGACAGCAGGGGAGATGCTGGAGCCGAATGAACGGAGCCAAGGGACGGTGACCTGGACCTATTTCTAGATGTCAGTTCCGAAGGTCTGGTCGGAACCGACACAGGAATTTCCAATACCTCGGCTCCAGCCGGAGCCGAGGAACCCACAGAAACTGCAGTCTGAGACTCACCGGCTCCAGCCGGAGCCGATGTAGACGGAGGTTTCGAAGCCTTAGGTCTCGGCTCAGAAGCTGGAGCCGAGGACCTAGAAGCCTTGGAGGGCTTTCCCGAAGGAACAGTAAGGGAACCCTCAGGCTTAAGTAAACCTCTCAAAATAAGTTTGTTTTTTCTTTCCTGCAGGACCCTGGGGCTGAAGCCGTGGCATACAGCGCAGGAGTCCTGCAGGTGTAAAGGTCCCAGGCAGTAGACACAAGAAGTGTGACCGTCTGTCAGAGACATTTTCTGACAGCACGAGTCACACTTCTTG
The DNA here is from genome assembly GCF_019279795.1 of Protopterus annectens. NCBI lineage: Eukaryota > Metazoa > Chordata > Ceratodontiformes > Protopteridae > Protopterus > Protopterus annectens. Next base: position 1,156,633,627 of record NC_056728.1, read on the forward strand.
AAGCCTGAGACCTTTGAGTCTTTAGACATTATAGAAGGAAGTGTAACCACACACACACAGTCAAACACACTGATTACACCCTATACAAGTTTAAACTCAAAAAATAAAACACACTATCAAAGTTTTAAATTCTTGAGAAAACACACACACACCACTAGGGGATGGAAAAGGCCCAAAGGCCCGAGGGAAGAACTTATGAGTTCTTGTGGAAAAAGGGGATAATAGAAGAGAAAAGGGGACAAAATCCACTAAACTAAGGGAAACAACTGTTAAGAATTAAACTAAAGGGGTTTAAGTAGACTAAATTTTACTCTACAATAACTCACCAAGAAGCCGGTAGAAACCAAACACCTCGATCGCTGTAGCGGCAAACAAGATCTGAGGTAACTCACACCTAGCATTGTGGGATATAAGGGGAGCCTCGAGCCGGTGGAACCAACTCTCGAGCTTTTAGAGTGGCCGAGTCGGAGCCGAGGTCGGCTCCGAACCCCATCCAGCAAGAATGAAGGCGAGATAGACAACTTAACATCGATGCTTTAAGATTTTTTTTTAATGAAAAGCATTAGAGGCCCTTGGAAAGGCACTTTGTTTTCTTTTTTCTACAAAATGTCTTTACCTTCACCTCTATGTTAAATAGAAGGTGCTACAGGATTTGTAGAAAAGTTTGCTACAATATAATAATTGTTATAAGTTTAAAATCTTTCTAAAATTGTGTAACTACCTATCTACTGTAATCTGATGTTATTTTAGTCATGGTGAAGCTTTTCTCACTGGGCCTCCATGAAAATGGGTTCCTGACCCAGTGACTTTTCCAGTCAATAAAACAAATAAGGGGGAGGACTGGCACCAAGGGAAGAGATAAACCAGCTTAGAGAAAACAGGAAAGGTATACATGCAAAGAACAAAAGCAGGGTAAAGTCCTACATACATTATTACACTCACTGGAAAGCAAACAAACAAAAAAGTTTAGATGGCTGTGACAGCAGAACATGTCGAAAGAGGACCAACGCACTTCTAGCTTCTAAATGCACATATGTATTATGGATATAACTTTTTTTGGTTAACAGTGCCATACATTTTTACATTCTGGTTAAATTAATCACTATGTGCCCTGTTTTTTTCTTGATGGGAATGTGTATGTGGTGTGCACATGTAGGTGTTTGGGTTGGGGGGGGAAGCAGCCTGTGTACCAGAGACTGGTGGCCTTTTAAATACAAGGCCCAGTAAACCAGTGATTGGTTACTGCCAGGATGTGTGAGTTCTTAAGACAATGTAGTGTTTAACATGAAAGACACAGCATTACTAGCACTAGAAGTAATACAAGTGTCAAAAGAAATGTACTACATGCAAATGGAAGCACGGGATCTCTCCCACGAGAGAGACCCTATTTAATACAATGAAATGAAGTAACTTGAACTGGTCACAGAAAACTTGAAATGGACACAGGTACTTAAGCAAATGGATACTACTGGATGCCAGACTAAAACATTTTGTACACTTGAGATGAGTTGCACTGAAAAGGAAAATTGGAGGTATGTACGTCTCAAAAACATAGAACCCCTACCCCACTTTAAATTTTTTTTTTTTTTGCTTTGCACTCCACCACCACAGATCACCATTAGCTGCATCTCCTCCTCACCTCACCCATCCCATCACCCCAGGACTTACTCCAATTCAAGCTTGAGGACAGAGAGGTATCCTAGTGAGTGTCAAATTGCTGCTGGGGAAGTTTTGCATTAAAATCCTAACGTCTCCCTTTCCACCAACACAAATGCAAAAAAATCAACATGCAGATGTGCTATGGGGACACGCAGCACTTTGTTCCACCTCTGCAGAGACACAGCCAACTTCTCCCACCTATCCACACTTGGGACATGCCACTCATGCCCCCAGCTTCCAGAGATTCAATGCAAACAATGCCCATGCTTGTGACCCACCCTAGGAAAGGCACACACATCTTTCCCTTACCAACCTCACACACTTGGGTCACTAACAGAACCTGGATTGCTTGGGCTATATTCAGGGCTCTATCCCTCTATGTCATGGAACATCTCCAGTTAATGCTCTTTTTGATGCTTTTGACAGGGGGTTAGGGATTTGTCAGTGTGTTAGAACCTCTTCTAAAAAAAAAAATGCAAAAGTAGCAATCCCAGTACAAGAGTCCACTGCTCTCTAGTAAACATTTACTTCTTAAATGACCCCAATGACATTACCTCTGCTTCTTCATATACTCTACTAATGAATCCCTTGCACAATGGCAGTTCTTCTCTAAATTCACTAATCTGATTTATTATGTAAAGCCTACGCCACAACATTGTTTTCAACCCATTTCAAAACCACAAGACAATCCATACCATTCTTGCATTCTCTCAACACAAAGAAAGCTTGAGTAAACTGAAAATGAACACTTCACTTTCTTTTTGAACATGATCTCAATATTGTAACTGACAAGGGGAGCTTGTGTCTATTGGGATAACTAACACTTCCAACACTATTCTCTGGCTGCCTATCATTTTTATTCTTCCTCCAAGCAGAGATTAATCTCTGGTACACCCAATCTATTCACAGGGTCCAACAATGAGCCAGTGTCTCGCATCCAGATTGAGTTTGTGCTTAAAGGAATCTGCTGTAGAAGTCTAGTAAGTTAGTATATAGGTTGCCTTCAGGATTCAAACTGTATTCCACGGTCTGTTCTGAAGCTAGGACGGCTTCGCTGCAAGGGTGTCAAGTACCACATGACTGGGGTATTTTTCAAGATACAGAAGGTCTCAAGTCTCCAGATGTTTGCGAGTATTACTGGACTCTGAAATCACTGTCATATTTAAGTTTTATGTGCAAAACTTCTTTTGGACCTCAAAGTGCAGCACCTGGAATTCCAGGGAGGTACTCCTACATGTCATGTAGAATACAAGAGGTGGTCAGAAATCAATGCCTTCATTCCATCTTGTTGAAGCCACCATTTCAGTCCTCTTTTCATATAGAAAAATACTGGGCTGAAAATGTCATACTTCAGAAAACAGAAAGTGAGACTATTGGGTGTCATGTTTTTTTTCCATATAGGTACCACTGAGCCTTCCTGATATGCAGGCAGACTAGACATACCACGAGTACGGTGGATGCCCTGTAACCCGAAATACGGGGGAGCTTCGCGATTGTTAACCACTGGTTTCTTTACCTATCATGTCCTAAAAGAAGGAAGAAAGGAGCTTCCAACTTTTTCCCAGTAGGCAAACCACTGCTGAACTGGTGTCCAAGAGGAGACACGGGGGGGGGGAGAATCACCATTCTGACTGGGTACAAGTCTGACTTCTGTTTCTGGGAGAAACCTAGCTGGCTGAGGGAGCTTAAGGTCCACTCCACTACCTGCATCTTCCCCTTAGACAATGCTCGAATGAGGCAATCCAGGCAGAAGCAAACATGGGTGACCCCAATTCTCCACTTGTGCAACACCCAAGCCAACCCAAAGGACAAGAAGATAGAAAGGATAATAAGTAACCCTTCCTCGTAACATAAAATGGAGGTACTACCCGTGTTCTTTTAGACAGGGTACAGAGGGTGAAATTCCTGAGATTTAATATCATTAGAATGGCCGGAGAACACAAAAGGGGGCAACAGGGTCCTGTGGAGAAAACAATTTTGGAATTGAAGAATAGATTTAGTCTTGGCAAATACAGAATGGGCCTTTATGACCATTTCTTCGTATGTGAAGAGCTTGGAATTTTCATCCTCCTACTGAAGGGAAGGAGTTCTGCATCTACTTGCAGTAGTTGTACGTGTGTGTGTGTGTGGGGGGGGGGGGGTGCAGAGTAAGTCTTTGGTTTACCTGTGAAATGTAATCTGTACCACCTGTATACAATACCCACAGATGGTGTTAAGTTACACTAATATACTACACAGGAAAAAAAAAAGGCAAGCAATCACAGGGACCACAAGAGACCTATCCATATACACCTTTAATAAGCATTTAAAATTCTTGCCACCTCTTACAAGCAATTAGCAGTTAAGTGTCCACCTCCCAAATCAAGCTAGGTCACACATGATAACCCTTGTGTAGATTTACAGCTACCCACCCAATCATAAAGACTAACCTTAAAGGCAGATAAAGCAGCACTTTGCTTGACCTACAGTGGTAACCCATTACACAAGTTGGAAATATTTTAGTTAGGAGCTACCCCTTCCAGCAGCATTGCCACTATTTTTATGAAGAAATACGAGGGCAAATAGGACTGGCTCTTTCACGGCTGAAGAAGTGAGAAAGATCACCTTGGATCAGCCAGAAGACTGCTGAATATAAAGAAGAACTGCACTAATCTAGCGGGAGCCTTTTATCACAGACATCATACAAGAGGTAAAAGTAAAAAAAAAGAGTTAATGGGCACTTCAGAGCCCTATTAGGTAACATGGCCGAACATCAACAAGATGGGGGTAGTAACAATAAATGTACAACTATTAATTTTTCACGTGGATTAATACTCACCTATTGTAGTGTTTTTGAGGACATAAAATATATGGTAAATAAGTATTGGAAAATTTTTGAAAATGATACAGGTGTCTTAGAAAAAATAGGTATAAAACCTACCATAGTATACAAGAAAAGTATTTCATTTAAAGGACTCCTGGAAAAAAGAAAGATTACCACACAGGGTGGGGGTACATACAAATGTGGTAGATGCCCCCAGTGTCCCTACACGATGAATATTGATGGATTTAAATTGAGAAATTATGGATAAATCACGAGTAGAAAGAAAATGTATTGTTATACAAAAGGGGTGGTCTACATTGCGGTATGCAAAAATTGTCAAGGGTACTATATAGGGAAAACAAAAAATGCCTTCAGGTACAGAATATATCAACATTTATATGACATTAAACAAAGAAATACTAATAATGTCTTGTACAAGCACATTAATAGTAATCACAGCTTTTGTTTTTTTATCCTTGAACAAGTGGATCTGGGGGAAGGGGGGGGGGCCTGTGGAGGAATATTTAGAATTCCTTGAGTTGAAATGGCAGATGAAACTAAATGCACACTCTCCCCCCGGACTTAATGAGATGTCTATATTACCCTATTTAAAATTAAAACAGTTATTTAATATTTGACCTTATTATAAAGTGAATATGTCAATATATGTTTGTTGTCAATTTTATACTTGAATTATAATTGCAGAGGTATATTTATTCAAATATGTAAAATTTTAGTGTGTATGAGTGTCCATTGTATGCGAAGCATTTCCTGTTCAGCAAGGAAATGATGTCATTTTCTAATTATGGTTATTGTATTTAAGTTGCTAGTAGGCAGCATAATGTTATTCTGAAGAAGTCTGATTAATGACGAAAGCGCTAAATGTTCATATGTTATTTTCGTTTTTTATGTAAAAGTTTGGAATTAGTAAAATTGCATTCTAAACTTTGGTTTTGTGTTGGTTCGTGCTGTTGGACTTTACCCGCTGCTCTCAATCTTTTATAGTTGTTTTAAATTTTAATCTAGCGGGATAGTTAAAGGATATTAAAGGCCCCAATTTTTTTTTTTTGGGGGGGGGGTAACCCAACATGTTGGGGCCTTTGCATTTGAGAGATGGCCTTAGACTTAAACGAGTCAATACATTTGATGGTTACAAAGGCGATGTGTTTGGATCTTCAAGTTATTCCCTTGGGAATCAACTGGGAGAGAGAGGGATTTCCCCAATTATGGTGTAAACATGATGATCAAATGAGAGGGCTGCCCACATATACTCAGGTCTCTTCAAACTGGTACAATCACAAGGATACCACCTTTTATAATATACGAGGTGGGTAGCAGCACTTTTCCCCCTCAAATGCAACCATGCTCACACACACCCAACAACTTGTAGTCCAGTTCCCCTTTCTCTTCAGATTTGGGAGCATCAGTCTCTCAGAGACGGAGGGATAAACCTATTCCTCCTGGGAGGAGGGACTTGAACAAAAGACTGCTCTGAATCTGCTGCAAGCTACAAAGAAGCTGAAGAAAGCCGTCAGACCACTACACCCAATCTTACAATTAAAGCCAGCTGGGGGAAACAGTTTAAAGACATCTGTCTAGGTAAAAGTAAGCACCAAGGTCTGAAACAGACTGGGGAAAGCCATGAATTTAGGAATCCTGTGGTTCTCAATTTCAATCTGAATGCACACACTTTCTTTGCTTGTTTGCATCAAGAGGAGGGTGGATCCCATGTGCTCTCAGGAATATACTGGGGAGACAGCATCCAATGAAGAGCCCAGGGTGTATGTTAAGACATGCCCCAATGGCAGCCAACAGGTTAAGTGTTGCTCATGTGCCTCTGTAAACCTGGTTCACAAGCAGATTCTAGGGATGCAATGCAGAAGACCTCATTCAATTTCCCTGACATCATTAACTGGTTAAGTGGCTTGCTCAGAGTTGCACAACAGGCGAATGGAGTATGAGGAAATCCAACTCTGAACTACAAGAAATGGCTTATCAACTCGGTCTTAATCATTTGCACTAACTGACGGTGCCCTTGAACCCAAGTCGCAGATGGAAAGGTTTGAGGGTCTCAGTTTTTTTTTTTTTAATCCTATGGCTCTACTTCTCTTTTTAGGTATGGATACACGCACTATTCTACTGCTGCGAGTCAGCAGACATGGCAGAGGACTTTAATATAGCCTTGGGCCAATACTAAGTGGAAGATCTCCTACCTTCTCTTTGTAATCTTTGGGTGACCCCCCCCCCGGCAGATTAGCCACTGTGTTCTCTGGGCCTATACACAAAACACACTGGACACCAAGTATTTTTGTTGCATGTACTGATAACATGCGTAGCTGGTAAATTGTCTCTGCAGTAGAATTAACCAACTCTGTGTCAGAAGTCCATTTCCTGGATATCAGAGTTGATAAGTACCTGGGGGGGGGGGGTTAGTTTTAGTTATCACATAAGGTGGTGGTGGGGAGTGATGAGGATCATCATCATTATCATCATCTCCTGGAATTTTCCCTCCCAGAGAAATGAATCCAAGGTCCAATGTTTAAAACAGAGTTGAAACCAACAGGGTTAAACAGTTCTGTAAGCACCTAAGATGGCACAAACACATGTGGACCCCAAATCCTCTAAATATTTGTGAAATATTTCCTCAGACTTGGCTGTCAATGCATACAAAGGGCAAACCACCAAACTGCAGACATTAGCTATACAAATTCCTGGACAAAAAGTATCCAATAATCATCCCGCACATCATTAGAAGTGTGCAATGAAATAACAACGGCAGTTGAGAAACTGAAGACGTAGGATGAACACTTTGAAGATATTGCATAGTAGAATCTTCAGAACACTGCCCCTATATTACACAAACTAAAGAAAGTGTTTTCACCCACTGTGAATGGAGTTTCTGAATGCTGGCAACATACACAACATGGAAAGGCAAGAATAGGTTTTCCATTTAAACAGGAATTTCAAACCATTCAAGTAACTATATCACTGTACTAATCCCCAAGTTTCTTAACACATCTATATAGAAAAGGTGTTTTTTTGTCACTTTTAGCACTAAATTGCAGTTCAAACACAAAAAACTGCTAGTACAAAACACAAGAACAAAGATTAATTTATTTATTTATTTTTATTTTACATTTGTTGACCGGGCTAGTCTAGCTGGATACATGTCCATTTTCAGTAGAGGCCCGGGGAGAAAAGCTCCACAAAAAGACATTAGATACAACACTTGTTATACAAAAGGAAAAATTTACAAATGGACAGTAGTATATAATTAATTCATAAGCAAAATAAAGAAATTCAAATAGGTGCCTTTTTTTTTCTCAGTGAAATTGATAATTAGAGAATAGAAAAACGAAAGTACTGTAGAAAGCTAGTAAAGATTAGAGAGTCTAGGAAAAGGTAGCAGAGAAAAAAAAGTTTTAGTCAGGGTTAGTACAAGGGCAGAGCCACAGGGAATTAAGCAAAGTTTTTAGATGCTTCTTGAAAGTAGGTAAAGAGGTAATTGCAGTAAGTTCACTTGGAAGCTTGTTCCAGACAGGTGCAATACAGTTGGAGAACAGACTGTCCCCAGCTTTGTTGTTGGATTTATAGGAGTCTGCTAGACGCTTGGTGGCAGAGCGTAAGGAAGAGATGTTTTTATAAGGAGTAATAAGGGAGCTAAGTATAGTAGTATTAGAAGGTTGATGGAAGATTTTGTGGGTGATGGTTAGTTGCTGTAGTAGAATTTGATTTTGTAGTTCTAGCCAGCCTAGTTGTTTAAGATTAGAGCAATAATGGGTACGAAAAGGGGCTCCTGTTGCAAATCTGGCTATATTGTTATATGCTGTTGCTAGCTTATTGAAATTAGATTTAGATAAGTTTGTAAAAATCGGTGAGGCATAAAGAAGGGTAGAGAGCAGGTGTGTTTGTGCTATAGTACTTCTGGCTAAGGTTGTAAGGTAGGGTTTAAGCCTATAGAGAGATCCAAGTTTTCTATTGACTGACTTGATGGTTAAGTTAATATGGGAATCAAAGTTGAGATTGTGGTCTATTATGACACCAAAAAGTTTGGTAGTAGGGCCAGGGGATATTATAGTGCCGTTGTTAGAAGTTATATTGAAGGTAAAAGAAGATGACTTTTGTGAAGGTGTGAAAAGTAATAAATTTAGTCTTTTTGGGATTCAGTAAGAGGTAATATTGGTGGAACCAGTTTTCGGCTGCTGAGAAGACTTTTTGTGTAGTAGCCTGAAGCTCAACTGGGGAAGAAGCTGAACATAGTGCCGAGTCGTCGGCATATTGACTATAGATGGATTGTGGAAGGGACTTATTTAGGTTGTTAATAAAAATAGAAAGAGGAGAGGTCCCAGTATTAAGCCTTGTGGTACTCCTATTTTGATAGGAAGAAGAGATAAGTGATTTTCCCATAGAACTGCTTGTTGTCTATTATCTATGTAGGAATTAAACCACTGCATAGCCTGAGAGTCTAAACTGAAAGATTTAAGGATGTTTAGTAAGAGAGGATGGTTGACCATATCAAAGGCCTTAGAGAGGTCTAAGAATAGAGCTGAGGACAGCACGCTGTTATTCCGATTTTTATTAATATGGTCAGTGAATGACGAGAGCAGTGGTGGTGCTGTGATGAGGTCTAAAACCGTGTTGGCAATCTGCTAGGAGATTGTTTTGGAGGAGATGGTCAAGTAATTGCCTATGAACACATCTTTCCATGATTTTAGCTATAGTGGAGGAGAAAATAAAGCTATGGGACGGAAGTTCGAGAGCTCGTTTGAGTTACCACCCTTATGTAGTGGAATGATATGAGAGACCTTCCAGAGGGTTGGGATAGTGCCTTCAGTTATGGTTCGATTAATTAAAATGGAGACAGGAAAGGTAAGTGGTTTGGCTGCTATTTGTAGGTACTCAGCTGGGATGAGGTCAGCTGAGGGGGTACAAGGTTTAAGTTTTGTAAGTAAGGTATAGATGAGATCTGTCGAGACAGGTTGCAGTTTGAAAGAGGGGGGATTATTGTTTAGGCAGTGAGGTACTTGAGTGGACTGAGGAGATAAGGTTGATGCTAGGGTAGTAACAGTGTCTGAGAAAAATGAGTTGAAAGTGTCAGCAATTTGAATGGGTGTAGTCTGAGTGAGGTTAGAAGGAGTAGGTGTTTTGGAATTGCCTGGGTGTAGTAGTTTGTTGATACCGGCCCAGAATTTCTGAGGGTTTTGACATTGTGTGTGTTGGAATTTCCAGTAGTAATTTTTTTATCTTGGAATATTAGTTTCTTTGTTTCGTTTCTAAGTTGTTTAAAGATCTGGTGGTCAGCTGGGTTTTTGGTAGATCGCCATTTGTCCCAAGTCCTATTTCTAAGTAGCATTTTTTGTTTGGTTTCCTTAGATGGCCAAGGAGCAGGCTTAGCTTTGGTTTTTATTAATCTTGTGGGGGCATGGTGGTTAGGAATTTGTTGTTAAAGTATAAAACAGCCTCATCAAGAGGTAAGTATTGGGGAGACCAATTGCAAGCTTTGAGTTCTAGTTGGAAGTTGGCTTGCTTGAAATTAGTTTTGTTCCTGGTAGTTCTGAGTTGTACATTATTGGAGATAGGGCTTTTTAGTCTGTTGATGAAAGTGATTTGATGGTCACTAATATTATCAGGTAGTGTTCCTGTGGTAGAAGTCAAAGGATTGCTATTAAACTAGAATCCAGTCCAGGGTGCTCTGTTTGGAGCTGGTTTTGTTTATTCTTGTAGGGACGGTAATAGTTTGATTAAAGCCATAGAGGTTTATGTGTGAAGTGGGTATTTGCGAAGTACAACAATTCCAATCAATATTAAAGTCTCCTAGCAGTATAGTTTTCTGAGGGAAGGAGGATGAGAGCCAGCTCAGAAGGTTTTAAAGGGTATTAATATTGTTACCTGGTGGGATGTAACACCAAAGGATATAAATGGATTTATTTATATTAATTTGCAGTTTGGCGATTAAGATTTCACTATTACTTAGTGAGGGTGGTTTGGCATCTAGTAGGGTAACCAGTAGTTCAGTTTTGTAAAGTACAGCTACACCTCCACCCTTTTTGATATGACGGTCAAGTCTAATGATGTTATATCCTGGTGGTAATATGTCATTATCCTTGGCGTTTGTCTTTAGCCAGGTTTCAGTTAGGCAAAGGATTTCAAAGGAATATAAGTCAAGGAGGGCATGCAGTTGGGTTATTTTATTATTCAGGCTGCGAATATTGAAGTGGGCTATCTGTAGAGAATTGGGACTGGTGGCAGGACTTGAATAAGTAGCTTGGTTTATTGATGGGATAAGTAGGGTGGTAGGGGTTTGGACCTGGATTAGGATGAATGTCGCCATAAATGAATAACAGCTGTTGGTGACTATGTGTATGTTGGAAAGTTTGGAAGATATTGAAAAAGGTTTCACAATTTGGAGAAACCTGATATGTGTTGTTCTGTGGTATTGAGGTCTGAAGATGATGAAGTTATGTTGCTGTGTGATTGTGGGGTGTATTCAAAGTGGGTAGTAGTTTGTTTCAGTGTTAGATGGGATACAGTTAACTTTCTATTTTCAAAGAAGGTGAGGGAGTAGAAATGAGAAGAGTGTTTAGGAGTAGGAAGGAGGAGAGTAGGATGTTATATTTAGAAATGTTTGGGTTATACATAGTAAGTGAAGGTGTGTTCAAAGAAGCAGGTAATAGAGTGGTCTGAAGATAGAGAGTTAATAGGGTGGATCTAATTAATTTCACTTTCTTATTGGTGGATGTAGTAGTGGGTTGGGTTATACACCTATAAGTGTAGGACCACTGGGGGGTGGGAATTGGGGGTAGGGGAGCGGAGTGAGCTCGCAGGGCGAACGGAGCGGGTAGAGCAAAGGAAAAGGAAAGCCAAACAAAAAAAACAGTCAGTCAGCTCGTTTGGGATCACTCCCAGGGTCAGGTAAGCTATCCTAGAGGGAGAAGGAGTTAGCAGGGTGTATAAGAGGTGGAACAGAGACACTTAGAGGGAATTTAGAGAGTACAGACTGAGCTAAAACAATTATGGATTTGTAAGCATTACCACAAAAAACAGGGGTCAAAGTAGGGAGGGCGGGAGGATCTAAAACAGGTAATATGCTTAAAACTACAATAGGATATAAGAGCAGAATTAGGGATATATGTTTCCTTTATAGGTCTAGTTTTAATAGGTGTGGAAAACAGAGATAGGGAGAAAGCCTCAGGGAGGGAAAGTTAGCACTGCGTGGGTAATTACTAGAAATTGGATAGTTTGTTAGCAGAGATTGCTTCTCTTATGGACGGGAATTCCAAAGAGCATATTTTGGACTGTACCTTCATTTGAGTTGGTCATAATCTCAAAGCGGTGTCAGACTGATATTGTGACTACCTACCTATCAGTGAGAGTCTATTCTAGAACAATACAGCAGTTCTTATCCTGCTGTTGAGGATTTACTCAATGTGTCATCCCTATGACACAACCACAAATCAGGGTCCAAAAGATGCATCTGCTTCAAAGGGGCTACAAAAGTTTCTAATTACTTATGCTGCACCAAACAACTGAAGCCACAGTACACAAAGAAACGCTACTGACAGACTACAACCACCTAATTTAAAACAAAGATTCAATGTACTCATCTCACTAGGAGTGGCAATCACAAAACTGGAAGAGGGCGCTAAAGAGACAAGACATGCAGGAAATACTCCATGGATCTACAATTAACCATTCCCTCAACAGGTAAATGGGGGCAAAACAATCTTAAAGCAGTCTTTTCACACAGCATCCAGTCTCATTTGAGGGGGGCAGGAGGTGAATAAGGGAGGCTTACCTAGCTTTAACTATTGGCATCCACATTACATTACACTGCCAGTTTGGAAGGAATAGATAAGTACCACGTCAGGTCTCCCCTGAAAGGAGGATACTAAACTCAGTGGGGCTAACTCTTAACAAAAACAGCCACCAAAGGCAACCCATGACATTTCTATACAAAGTAAAGGCTTGGTTCTCAGAAAACTATTACGGCTTACTGTGTGTGTTCAATCATGCTATAAAAATATAAAAAGGATATTTTTATATTGTATCCCTATTAAAAAATACAGAATCACAGTGAGTCAAGATGTGAATAGCAGAAAAGTTATTGCATACAGGACATGAAAAAAAAACAAAATGGTGCAGCTATACAACTAAGCAAAATGCACAGTGTCACTGCCACATCAAAGCCAGTAGTGAAGTCTGGTTTGCAGTCTGGCTCAGCAGGAAGACTTAAAAGCCTATGCCATGATGTTGGAAAACAGCCTGTCCAACAGTCAATTCTCCGATTTGTGAGGAGCAATGCAGATTCCCTCATGGCTACTGAAAACTGGATCAACTCTTCCAACTCTGCAAAGGTGTTTATGGCATCACATACAGGCAATGTTATTTTAGAATATATTTTGCAGCCACTATCCTGTTTCATATAAACATGTGCTAGGTAAATACATGATGCTTAAGCAAATACGCAATCCACAATTTCTGCGTTAATACTTGTGCTAAATCATAAAATTTCCAAACTGCACCCAGCACCTTTCTCCCAACATAAACTTTACTTAAAATGCACTTGCGCAGTTTTTGAACACCCGCAAACTACCCAACATAGAAAGGCAAAAACAAGATTTCCATTTAAAACAGCAATTTCAATCACATTTCAAACATTTTACCAATCTTCCCCAAGTTGCTCGACATATCCAAATAAACAGAAATGGTGCTCTGTCATATGCAGCATTAAAGAAGTGCAATTTGTCAAACATGAAAGCAATGGTACAAAATGCAAGAACCAAAATTAAAACATTTTAGAGGCTGTACCCTCATGTTAGCTTCAGGTCATCCATCCAAAAGGATAAGATGGGTAGTTAGTGACAATATTAATCACTGGGACAGTCTAACCTTAGAGTAATACAGGATATTCTATTTTAAAAGAAAAATGTACCCTTCTCCATGGACACCTCAGAAGCAGCAGCTGTTACTTTGCTTCCTAAGCTACTGCAGTGTACTTGCTACTTTGCACTTATAACACTGAAGTGCACATTAAGGCCTGGAATAAGTTTCATCGGTCTCAAAGGAGCTAATAAAAGTTCCAACCTACTTATGCTGCAACAAACAACTACATGAATATAGGTTCTGACAGATTACAACTACTGAATTTAAACAAAAGCTCTACTGCACTCTCACCTGACAAGACGGATATTCATGAAATACTCAACTCTTCCCTCAACAGGCACATAGAAACAAAGCAAGCTTAAGCAGACAGCATCCAAATTAAAGAGGGAAGGGGAGATTACACAGTCTACTCCTATTTCATTGGAAAAAAAATTTAGAGCTTACCTAGCCGTAAACACTGCATCCACTGTCCATTACTGCCACATTTCTTTCAGAACCAGCCACCACAGCAGTCCATGATGAAATCATATCTGGTTGAGCTATTTTATGTAAAGAAGCAAGTTGAGCATATTTACTACAGTTTTGCTCTTTAGAAAACTATTGAAGATATATGCTTACTTTGTATTTAATCATGATAAAACATACATCAAAACATTTAAGATATTAAAAGAGACTATTTTTATATCACGTCCTCATAAAGCATAATGAGAATCACAGCAAGTCATAATGTGAACAGCATTAAATTCTAATCACAGGACATGAAATATGGTAAACAACCAACATGACGTGGTTACACAACTAGGCAAATTACAGAATTTCATTATGTCAAAACCAGTTACATCATCTGGTTTCCACTTTGGTTCATGACCACATCTGGGGGCTTTCTACAAGGTGCCAACATTTTACTGACTAGATACAGCTACATAACCCAGTGTGTAAACTGTCTAGGGCCTATATTGGACACGTGATCAACATTTCTAGCAGTTTTTTTAATGCATTAAAAAAATCTTTCAGTGCTACTGTAGAATTACACACCCCTCTCTGAAACAACCCAATTTATGTCAGAATGAACACTGGAATAAAAGACCTTAACATGGCAGTACAAGCCTCTCTACTAACGTGTGTGTATCCCTCCAATCATGAAGCACGCCTGATGGCAGGCTTATTCTAAAACATAATTAATAGCACTTAGTAATGCCCCAGGTATGCAAATTAGCAGGTTGAAATGCATAGTCACGAATCAATGTTAATGCTGAAACACAGCACTTACCAAAAGCCAGAGCCAGTCCTGTCCTCCAATTTTTGCAAGTTTAACCAAATCAAACGAGCAAACATGCTTTCCTGCCATCACCATTTACATAAAGCACTTTTACCTATTAAATCTGAGTGATAGAAAGCAAGCATTAAGGAACCCTTTAGGCCAAGAACCCCCCCACCCCCCCAGGAGGGCTCACACTTAAACAGACTAACTTCATGGAAAGTGGCAAGTGCAGGTATCAACTCTCGAGTCACTAAATGCAGACTTCCTGTTACTATAGATGCAATTACCTGCAACATTTATGAAAACACTGTCTTAATGGTTTCACCTCAGTAACTGCATAATGTGCTCAACTGCCGTGATATCGTTTTCCACGAAGTGATGACTTGCATGGCATTAGCATCTACAAACATTTAATATGGTGCAAGAATAAGTTGCAGTATACTGAACGATGTGCATTCTCTGTAGGTTGTGTAGGTGACTAAAAGCCTCAGGCCTACACCAGATCAGTACAACTGCTTATTCAAAGTAGGATCTTTAAAGAGATCGTTGAAGATTCCAGCAAAGAACAGTGGCTGTAAACGCCCAATTTCAGATGGTTATACAAAACAAAACAGGAAGACAAAAACAAATCTACAAACATTAGACGACAATCTGCAGAAGGAGCTTGCAGAATATTTTTTTTTTATGTCTTATCTTTGACTGCAGAAATGAAAAGTGGCAGAGGAGGCATAAACTGTCCTGAGGGAGCAAAGTAGATGTACAAATATTTCAGATTTTCTGTGGTCAGTTCAAACGAAGTAGTACCTTCATTTGGTTAAGCAGATCCATTCTCATGGGAGAGGTCCTGTGCTTCTATTTGAATGTAATACTGCTACAGTTAAAAATGCTGCGTCTTGACCAAGATCCTTGAAGGTGTTAAGTACAGAGAAGGAGACTACATTGGTTATTTTACACGTTTGGCAAATTACTCACTGCCTATGGGTAATGCTCCAGATATGGGAATGTAAGCCATCAGTTTGATCATGCTGAAACAGGAGAAGAACTTTAAAAGTACAGTTGTGTACCTACCATAAATGTAGATGTTAGAGTGTATTCACTTTGTGTATTTAACTATATAATGCCGTCGGACCAGCCGACTACCGGAGTTTACAAAAAACGCAAGGACGACTAGGATACGGATAGGCATCCGAGGTCCAAAACCGACAGCGAGGCATCTACTAGGCCAGTCGCCGGTTCTCAGTGAGGCGCTTTCGCAGCCCCTGGCGCCCACTACCTCAAGAGCCACAGGCCGCTTCCGACTCCCACGTGGCGCCGACTGGGCCTCTGGAAACTCAAGGTATTGGACACTCGGAAATCATTCCCTCAGATGGGTCTGGAGTCGCTGAGCAGGCATCGGCTTCTGAGGGTGTCTTCAGACCTACACAACTATATATTAAGGCATCTTCAGCTTCAAAGACTAAGACTAAAGCAGCTCTAAAGACAAACAAACAAGTACAGCATTCTCCTACTCAGACTTCCATGCCTAAAAAACAGATGCTCAAAATGGCCGAAGACCTAATTACTTTGATCAGGGGCTCCCATCCCCCTCCTGATAAGAGGCCTAGGCAAGAGACAGAGTATGACTCTTCTGATCAGGTTTTTATTTCCTCAGATTCCTTTTCTGAACAGGATTACTCCATGCTTCCCTAAGAGGATCCTGATGCTGAAGTATCCCTTCCTTCAGCCTCTCCTCCCGAGGATTATTCTTTTGGGGAAACCCTGCACACCATGAGGGAACATTTCCACTGGGAGAGCCAAGATTACTCTGAATCTAAGAAAAGGCTCAGAGACTTTCTGCTACTTTCTCAGCACAGACCCCTTACTATTCCACCTGTACTGTATTTTCAGAGTCAGGCCTGTCCCCTGACTCTTTACCCCCTGCACCTGCTAAAAAAGGCAGATACTACAGGGTCCCGGACTCTCTTAAATTCCTGTATAAAAACCCCACTGCTGACCCAAAAATCATATCTCAGGGTCCCAAAGGGGTTAAAGCTTCCACTGCAAAAAAATCCTGTCCCCCCTGATAGGGACTCAGATTGGGGGGGGGGGGGTCTACACTTCTACTACCCTGGCTGTAAGGGCTTTAAATCGTCAGTTTCATATGCTTAAATATCAGCAATATTTAATGTCACTGCTTAAACAGAAATTGTTGGCAAATACTGAATGTTCAGAGAACAAGGAATTGCAGGATTTATTGCATGCAGCTGAACAAGTGGGAAAGCATACTTTGCAATGTGGTTATGATTCACTGGAGGCCTCTTGCAGGGCCGCTGTTACAGGTTCTGTTATTAGAAGGCATGCTTGGGTAAAGGAACAGAATCTGCCTGATCATGTTAAAGCAAAATTATTAGATGCACCATTACAGCATGATACTTTGTTTGGTACTAAAGCAGAAGAGGTGTTGAAAAAAATGGAGGATAAATCAAAATCCATGCAGACAGTCAAGGATTTCTTACAGATACAGCCACCCAGGTTTAGCAGGAACTGGCCTTCTAAAAATTGGTCCTTTCCAGTGTCAGGCAGACCACAAAGAGGCAGATACAGGCGTCCCAGAGGCAGATCTCAGCCCCACAGCTCATACAGGCCTAAACAATGGGGTGCTCCTACCCTCCAAAAGTGGAGAAGACAAATCACAGCCTTATAGGAAACAGTCCCAAATGACTTTCCTCTACCAGATCCAAGCACTTTTCTTTTGGCAGTCCCCTTAGGGGAAAAACTAGCACTTTTTTCATCAAATTGGCAAATGGTTACCAAAGACAAATGGGTCCTGAACATAGTGTCCCAAGGCTACAGGTTCCATTTTCACACTCTACCAAGGTCAAAAGGTATGCCAGACCTGACACACAATCAATGGGCAGAGGCACAAAAACAAATTACAGCCCTCATGGACATGAGGGCCATTCAGCAGGTACCACGACAAGAGCAGGGGCAAGGATTTTACTCCAGACTTTCCTAGTATCGAGAAAGTACAAAACCTGGAGACAACACTGGACCTGTCTATAATAAATACGTTTCTGGAAGTTCCACAATTCAAGATGTTGACTCTACAGCAGCTACTGTCCATGCTGGGCAAGAAGGCTTGGCTCGTAACTTTGGACCTAAAAGAGGCATACCTGCATGTCCCAATCAGACAATCTTGCAGAAGATACCTCAGATTCATAGCTGGCTCAATGCATTACCAATTCTCTGCACTGCCCTTTGGCTCATCTACTGTGCCCAGGGTCTTCACAAAATGCCTGGCACCAGTAATTGCGTTTTGCAGACAAAAAGGAATTCAAATATATCCCTACTTGGACAACTGCCTAATTCAAGCAGAGAACAAAGACATTCTTCTAAAGCATCTGGCATTTCTAAAAAGACTACTAATTGGCCTAGGGCACACAGTAAACGAAAATAAATCAAAACTAGTGCCCTCTCAAGAGATAATATTCCTGGGTGCAAGCTTAAACACAACTGCCCAGATGGCTTATGTCACGCCAGACAAACAAAAGCAACTGAATACTTACTTCAAGAAATTGGCAACAAAAACCCACTTATCTGCAAGGAAAATCCTGCAGGCCTTGGGTTTCATGGCATCCTGCATTCTACTAATTCCATATGCCAGACTGCATATGAGGAAACTACAATGGTATCTAAAAAGTGTTTGGACTCAGCATTGCCACAGCCTGGAGACAGTAATTGCACTCATTCCCTGCCTGCAACAGGAGTTTCAATGGTGGGCAGAAGCCTGTCACCACAACAAGGGTCTGCCATTCAGTTTACCCACAGCCAGACACTGACAACGGATGCATCAGATTATGCCTGGGGGGCCTATATTGCAGGAAAATCAGGGCACATGGCCTGAAAACCAGATGCATCTTCACATCAATCAAAAAGAGATGCTAGCTGTTCAAAATGCCCTGACAACTTTCAAGGACCTGCTTCATCCAGGACCATTACTGATAAAGACAGACAACACTACAGTCATGTGGTACATAAGCAGGGAGGTACACATTCCTACCCCATCTACAGACAAGCAATGACTTTATGGGACACAACATTGGCTTTTCAAGTTCACCTGCAAGCACAATTCCTGCCAGGAAAAACAAATACTCTGGCAGACGAACTAAGCAGAAACCTCATGGATCCCCACGAATGGAAACTGGATCCACAAGTCTTCAGCATGATAATAAGGAAATGGGGATGCCTAGACATAGATCTATTTGCCTCCCCTCACAACTGCCAAATGCAGAGATTTTGCACAAGGATTTATCACAAGCAAGCATGGAAAGTGGACGCCCTATCCTTTAGCTGGAAAAATCTAGCAGTATATGGCTTTCCTCCACTGCCTCTCCTTCCCAGGGTACTCCTAAAGGTCAGACGAGAAGCCAAAAATGATACTGATTGCACCAGACTGGCCACGCCAGCACTGGTACCCAATCCGAAAGAGCTTATCTCAAGGTCCAGCTTGGATATTGCCTCAAACTTCTCACTTGCTGACCCAACAAAACAATCAGATCCTGCACAGCCAACTCAGGACCTTAAATCTGGCAGCATGGCGGATAATCTAGCCACTCAGAACACTCCTCTTTCAAAAGCTGTTATGGAAAAACAAATACTCTGGCAGACGAACTAAGCAGAAACCTCATGGATCCCCACGAATGGAAACTGGATCCACAAGTCTTCAGCATAAGGAAATGGGGATGCCCAGACATAGATCTATTTGCCTCCCCTCACAACTGCCAAACGCAGAGATTTTGCACAAGGATTTATCACAAACAAGCATGGAAAGTGGACGCCCTATCCTTCAGCTGGAAAAATCTAGCAGTATATGGCTTTCCTCCACTGCCTCTCCTTCCCAGGGTACTCCTAAAGGTCAGACGAGAAGCCAAAAATGATACTGATTGCACCAGACTGGCCACGCCAGCACTGGTACCCAATCCGAAAGAGCTTATCTCAAGGTCCAGCTTGGATATTGCCTCAAACTTCTCACTTGCTGACCCAACAAAACAATCAGATCCTGCACAGCCAACTCAGGACCTTAAATTTGGCAGCATGGCGGATAATCTAGCCACTCAGAACACTCCTCTTTCAAAAGCTGTTATGGATGTTATCTTGGAGGCCAGGAGACCCAGTAATGCAGAAAAATGGAAGAGATTCTGTGCTTGGAACCAGGAACAAGGCATTGACACGCGTGTACCAAATATCCCTCACATTTTACAGCATCTAACTGAGATGCTGAACAAAGGCCTTTCTTTCTCATCAATTAAGATTCATGCCTCTGCCATTTCAGCCCATTACATTCTCATCCTTTAATAAGGCAGTACCTCAGAGGGGCCAAAAACCTTAGGCCTCCAAGGAGAGCACCAATTCCGGCCTGGGACCTCAATTATGTTTTGGAAAAACTCACACTGCCTCCTTCAAGCCAGCATCAACAGCAGATATAAAATTCTTATCCTGGAAAACAGCTCTGCTCCTAGCAATAATCTCTGCAAGGCGAGTCTCGGAGTTACAAGCACTCAAGGCTGTGGAACCTTTCATCATTTTTCATCCAGACAGGGTTTCTCTGAGGACAAACCCTACATTTATGCCTAAGGTGGTGTCCAGTGTGGCCCTCAACCAAACCATTCACTTGCCTACCTTTGATCCAAATCCACAGAACAAGGGAGAGAAAATTCTGCATTCTTTGGACATACACAGGCAGTTATGCTTCTACTTGGACAGAACTAAAGCTTTCAGAAAGCCTGAGCAACTTTTAGTGTCATATGCTGCAGTATCACAAGGAAAGGCCATCTCAAAACAGACCATTTCTAAATGGATAGGCCATTGCATCAGTTTCTGCTATTCTCAACATGGCATTAGGCCTCATTCCACCAGAGCAGCAGCCACTTCAGCAGCCTTCCTCAGAGGAGTACCAATCAAAGATATCTTAGAGGCTG
Organism: Protopterus annectens; assembly: GCF_019279795.1. Classification (NCBI taxonomy): domain Eukaryota; kingdom Metazoa; phylum Chordata; order Ceratodontiformes; family Protopteridae; genus Protopterus; species Protopterus annectens. Next base: position 1,156,654,190 of record NC_056728.1, read on the forward strand.
CAACCTGGAGTTCAGTGCACACCTTCACAAAGCACTACCACTTACCTCTTTAATCTAAGCCCAGAGCAGGCTTTGCCACTGCAGTTCTACAGGGCCTCATAGCCTCTCCTAATCCTATTTAGCCCAGCCACCCAACCTCAGCTTTGGGATTCAACCCAGGAGTAATGACTGCAACAGTGAAACACGAACATAGTACAGTTGTGTACCTACCATAAATGTAGATGTTAGAGTGTATTCACTGTTGCAGTCCAGATTACCCACCCACCATCCCCCTTTTCTTTGAGGGGACTTATCTGCACTTCTCTATCCTATACAACCTATTTGGTGTATTTGCTTGTAGATGAAGGAAATGTTATTTTTGTGCATGCATTTTTATTGGCATATTTTTCAGCCTACCAATTTGGGGGCACCTGACATCTGGGGCAAAAAAAACTGAAGAAAATGGCGTCGGCTGCACCTTTTATACCTCTGGCGCACTGACGTCAGGGAAGAGGCGACAGCAACCGACGCTGGACCTAGACTTTGGAATTCTGGCTGACTGAGGGCAGCCTGCCAGCAGGATAACCCAAGAGTAATGACTGCAACAGTGAAACACGATTAACATCAATAGTCCCATTTCTATTCTAACAGTGTTTAGAACTTATGACACTCCTTGATAAACGTCTTCCCTCACAGACGCTTATAAAAGACAGCGTTTGTACCAGTCTGTGCACTTGTGATAATTTAAAAGCTTCCCTTTTCACTTATGAAACTAAAAGAACAAGGATATTGTTATTTGTCAATAGATGCAAAACACACATGCCAGAGTAGACAGGAAATATGCTGTGTTCTCACACACGAGATTCCCCATACGCATCAGAATCTGAACGTTTTAAATTAGCCATTTAACAAGAACAACAAGAATAAAAGGTGGGGACCATGCTGTTATCGAGATTTACATGGCTCAAAAAACTAGACAAGAGCAACCCCTTTCCCCACTCCTTTTTTGCCTTGTATTTAGTTTTTGACTCAAATTTAGAATGTCTGCGGTATTTGGGTATGTTGTAACATAACTAGCAACGACCTTGCTTTGTGTGAATGATTTGATTGCATATCAATGTTGGACAAGGACTGCCTTATTTCAATTAAAACTACATGTTTTTGGGACAATTTATAGACAAAAATCAGCATTACTAAGACCAAAGCAACAACTCCCTTCTCAGAGGAGTCAGGTTTCTAACTTATTTGGGGGTGACACTGACCAATGCATTATTTCTGAAGACGCACTAGTTAAGGTTGGCAAGTACATTACAGCAAATAAAAGCCACATGCTTGGACTATCCAATACAGATATGCAAGAAGTAATTTGGTTCTTTTCACTTCATGGTTTTCCAGTTTCCCCACTAGATTAGACTAAAGCCTCAAGCTCTTAAAAGGAAAATTGCAGAGGGAATATAGGTCAGTCTGGAAGAACACTGTATTCAAGCAGTTACATTTAGATTAGGCGAAAGCTTGCCTAGTATGCCAGACTAAAGGTATTGGGAACAACTCTTGGATAATGGGAAGCCAAAGTACTGGCAGAGTTTTGCGACTAAATATGGGGCAACTGAAAAGTTAAGAGATATTCAAGGAAAACTATTGGAGGCCTTCAGCAAGACTAAGATTTTGTCAATAAAGAGGAAGAACTGACTCCTACTGATAAAATGGTTATAGAAATCACAGGAAATGCATGGGTAAAAAAGGTGCCTTAAGTTCTGTATACATGAATGAATTCAGTGGGAGAGATGGAAATGGAATACTGCAGCACTGTTCTTAATAGAACCATAAGGCAATGAATTTAGGCATGACAGAATTATTAGCACTAGTAGCAAACAACCACCACTACCACCAACCACCACGCACAGACCTCCCCAATGAGAATGGAGATAAGAAATTTTTACACACACACAGTGGTCTTTAAATAACATGGACATTACAGAATCCTAAAATGTCCAACAAGTAAAGCTTGCTGAAATATGTTGCACTGATTTGGGAAAAATGGAGGTATATAAATACCTATCAACTCTTAATAATCCATTGAATTCCCAAGTCATGATCCTCAAACGTAGGAACCTCTGACTCAAATATCATGCCATTAAATAAAAGGAAAACAATTTAAGGGCCCCAATTCCCATAGACACTATATTTCCATCTTGCTTTACACACAAGATTCTCCAGCCAACTTGCCAAAGGTTGTAGATTAGTGTGGGCAGGCTACAAACTGCAACCACAATGCGATTGCCATCGCAGGCAGGTGGCAACATCTCGTCTAACCTTCAGAAACGAACACCCTCCCCCATAACAAAGCTGATATCACCTAATGTCAGATGTCTTCACAAGTGTCGTATATATATGGGACATCAAGCAGCAGAGTCATTGAATCTTTAATGCCCTCCAAGCAGGCCATGTCTAAATTAGGGTCTGCTGCTTTGGCTCATCCCATGTGTTCACACAGTGATATCATGCATCACAGAGAGAAAGCAAGAGGGAGTCCACTTTTTTTCTGGGGTAGATGAGCCATTGCCTAACTGGTGTTCAAGAGGACACCTAGGAATATCATTGTTCTGGCTGGGTACAAGTTTGACTTCAGTTTATTTAGGAAGAAAGTTAGCCTACCAAAGCAATTTAGGGTCTAACCCAGTGCACTCTATTTCTGAGACTATGCCGGAGTGATGCGGATCCAGGCAGGAATAAATGTGGATGATGCTCATTTTGCAGTAAAGAATGAATGCTGCCAAGTATTTTGTAAAAACGCTGGGTGCAGTAGCAAACCTAAAAGCAAGGAGGTAAACTGGTAATGGTATTATCTCCTCAATACAACACACTGGTACTACTTGTGCTCTTTTCAGAAAGAATGTGGAGGAAGGCATGCTTAATATCTAAATGTATGCAACAGAGCCACAGAACCCCAGAGGAAAGGGGAAGAGAGAGTATAAAAAGAGTAAGAAAAAAACTCTTTAACTTTAGAGCCCAAGAATCCAGTTACCCTTTGCATGTCCAAAATGGGTATAAACGATTTGCCTTTTTTTGGAACAGAAACAGGCAGGAGTATTCATACTCCTAGCTGAAGGGAATGGTTCTACAGTTCCTTGAAGTAGCATTCTTCTGGAAGGCCTAGATGTCTCCAATCTTTTGGCACAAATGAAGTCTTCAGTTTGCGTGTAAAATGTATTCTGTACCCTCTAGAAACAATTTTTAATAGCCAATGGTCTGCAGTTATACTTGCATATTCTGGTAAGCAGCAGCCAGCTGGTCAACTATCCTGGGACAGTGAAAAAGGGGTGGGGGGTTGGAGGGTAAAAACTGGTATAGTCACAGTTGCTCCCTGACCGGTAGAAAGCCCTGAGGATGAACTAGACTGTCCCTCTCTATCTTCTGGCAGCCAATTTTCTTCAGTGTACTTTTTGTCCATCTGTTTGCTTTTTCCCTGCCTTTAGTATGAAGATCCTTGTTTACAGACATCAGCTCAGTGGCATGTTAAACAGGTTTCAATTTATCCTTCATTTAAAAGAAAAAAGGTGTTTGTCCAAACAGTGACTGAGGCAGAGGAGGTGAGCATTTACATTCTCGGATGGACACTGGGTACTCAGCCTGGAATGTCATCTGGTAAGCGACCATGCTGCAGCAGGCCTGGGCACTACATCACACTTGTTTACACAACTATAAAACAGTATGCCTAAGGGCAGCTGCCTTTAGGTTTCTTTCTGCACTCCCCCACAACTAACTTGGAACTATTTAAAATGCTCCTGATACTTCAGACTTGTGCCAGAATACTCACAACCTTTAATTTGTGAATATGAAAGACAACTACCGTGCAATGTGTCAGAAACAAAGTACTGTAAGTGGGCTGGTATGGAAAGACACGGTTAGAATTTAGGTTACTCTAAACTTAAAATGGCTTTTAAGTGCATACCTAAAAAACCTGTCCTCCGGCAGTCCCATCCAGGGGTACAGGCATACACGTGTTATATACACTACAACAAAAAGTCATTGATACACATTTTAACATTGACTCATTCAAAAAAAAAAGTGCTTCATGAATGCAGCATATGAAAGTGCGTCAGACACCTACCAGTGTAAGCACATTCCTGATAAACAGTACATGGCAAATTTCCCCCAATACAGTCTGCAAAGGAACAACTTCCCCTTAATACACACCTTGACTTAGTAAGGTGGTGAGCAGTGCCTGGTAATGAAAACAAATTTCCCTAGGTCTGCGATATGCCATGCAAACTTGAGAAACTCCACTGCCAAAATACCAGCAAGGTAAGCAAGTTTATACCAGCAAGGTAAGCAAGTTTAAAAGCAGGGTATTCCATTTCCTTGACTCCAAGGAAAAGAAATGAAGGCTCCAGGTATAGACTGGCTTCTGGTACATATACTTAATGTTCAGAAATTTCTTTGATGTGTATTCTCCACAGGCTAAGCCTGTAATTGGTTATGGTTGAGGAGGACTCTATGCAAGTTAACATGTGTAAATAAAACAACGAACAGGGCATAAATCTATTCAGGCTCAAGGATTCAGTGCTCCAATGCTGTTTACAGCTGCATTCTTTCCTCCTCTGGGTACATGAGCCTATCAAAATTCTGCCTAGTTCTGAAAATTATCTCACAGTGTGTACAACAGAAACACCTGGGAACATACAGAGTTAAGCAAAGGTTATAGACAGAAAGGGGTGGGATGTCAAAAGCTTTGAACTAGTCATTGTTAAGAAACTAAAGCTCTATATGACAAAAATTCACTTGATGCAAAATGTCTGTTGGTACTCTCGTCCAGTTTTTGCACACCAAGCATGCACTTCATATACCCTGTAAAATATACAATTTGGTTATTTTACAGTATAGCACCCCCTCTCCTGTGAGGTTCACAGAAGTTTGGGCATTTTTTGACAGCATATATGTGGGTGTAGCCTCAGTTAAGGACACTTTTACAGTTACAAAGCAGACCCTTATTTTATGTGGCATTACCCAAACACGTACAGCCCTTGGGGAGTTATTAAATATTATAGCAATAACCCAGGCCTGGGTAATGCTGGATTTACCCACGGTTGGCATGGTTTGGTCACGTGGACGAAGCCCGAGTGGCCAAATAAAGCCAACCGTGGGTAAATCCAGCATTACCCACACCCAGAAGTGGGTTATTACTATTATACAATGACATTATTTAAGAAATAAAATAATTACTTTTCTTAAATAATGGCATTGTATAATGCCTCCTTGCTGCCCTTCCGCAGCTGTCTGGTATTCTGCGGCAGTGATGTACTGTGCATGCGTATGCCTACGCAGTACATCAGAGCTGTGGGCAAAAGTAACGGAGAAAGCAAGATCTCCGTTGCTTTTTTCTGTTTCGCTATGTTAAATGGGTTTAACATAGCGAGACAACTTTAAAAAAAGCAACTGAGCATCTCCGTTGCTTATTTTAAAGCTGTCTCGCTACGTTAAACCCATTTAACATAGCGAGACAGTTTTGAAAAAAGCAACGGAGAAAGCAAGATCTCCGTTGCTTTTTTACACACTGTCTCGCTGTGTTAAAGGAATTTAACATAGCGAGACAGCTTTTAAAAAAGCAACGGAGATCTACGTTGCTTTTTTTAAACCTGTCTCACTATGTTAAACTCCTTTAACATAGCGAGACAGTGTTTTAAAAAAGACTTATACTAATGGAAAAAGTCCAGGCGACCGGACCTTTTTCCATTAGTACAAGTCGATTTACAACATGCACACTGACCAATCAGCATGCACGTTTTGGAATATTAATGGGGGGGTCATGGTATAATTGGATATAAATGTCACTACATACACACACACACACACAATTACTCAGCATGACAATAAAATGCATTACACATCCCTATCACGCGACTGTTGGGAAGGTCTAGAAGGGTCAGTGTGTGGCTTTAAAATCTGCCTTGAGAAATGCCCACACAAGATGCTACAGCATCACATTTACCATTCCCTATAAACACAACTATCACTCCTCAGAACAGTAAAGCAACAAGGTTCTACTCCCCACATTCATTACAAATTAGTGTTCATATTCTTAGAAAAATGCAAACTCTTTATAGTAACACCAGTGATACCATAACCTAATGTACATTTTGGTGACCCATGGAAGTCACGTACAGCGGATGATCACAGTTATTTTCTAGGGAGTCTCTCATCATATACTTCTCAACTCTCCCTGACTTTGGCTCAACAAGTTGCCCATTTCCTGGTGATCTGGGATAAAAAGGTGGTGGACTTCATTTAATGACAAAAACATTAAGAGTTACAGATTTCTTTTACTTCAGATCTCTCTTACCCTGCTGACTTCTCAAGTTAACAGTACTAATTTTTGAACAGCCTCTCTGATTCTGGAGACAAGAGGTTGAGCAATGATGGAGCAACTAGTTAAGCTAAAAAAAACAAGTTACGTCTTACCATAACGTTCCATTCATGTTGTAGATCTTTGTTCATTCATTACAAATAGGACCTCGATTTCATCCTCTGAACTGATACGGCCATTTCCAAGTGCACGCCAGCCAAAAACTCTCAGCTAAGCCCTACCCATAATGTCCCTCTCCTACTTACTCCAGATCGAGTTTGCCCGCCCCTAGATAATAGTAATAGAAAAAATAGCAGAAGGCTCTGTCTGAGCAAATACCCTAAACCAAGGGTTCCTAAAGTCCACCAGGAGTCCAGGCAGGCGGAAGGACGGCAGGAAGTAATGAACGAACAAAGATCTACGACACAGATGGAACGTTATGGTAAGACATAACTTCTTTATCTGATGTTGTAAATCTCTGTTTATTCATTACAAATAGGACAGCGTCCCCAGCTATTTAAGTCTTGGGTGGCCCTAAGAAAGGATATTCCTGAGCACTATTGAACCAAAAGATGCTTGCCCCCTGGAGGCCAAATCCAATTTGTAATGAGAGATAAAGGTATGAGGTCTTACCCAAGTTGCTGCTGAGCAGATATTGTCCATAGAGGCTCTGGAATGAAATGCTACAGAAGTAGCCATAGATCTGGTAGAATGAGCCTTTATTCTGGAAGGTAAGGGTAGCTTATTCTGTTGGTAAATAAAGGTAATGACATTTCTAAGCCAGGAGAATAAAGTCACTTTGGAAACAGGTTTACACAACCTGGGTCCTGCAAAGGCCAAAAACAATTTATCTGTTTTCCTGAAAGATTTAGTCCTGTCCAAATAACAACGAAGCTGCCGATGCACATCAAGGGTGTGCAAAAGGTACTCCCCTCTATTAGAATGATGAGGGAAGAAAACCGGCAGGTCAATAGATTGGGCAAGAAATGGGTGTCCCAGAAATTACCTTGGGCAAGAAAGAGGGGTCAGTCCAAAAGGACACCTATCCGTGTGGAAGATAAAGTAAGGTCTCTTTGACACTCAAAGCCTGCAGCTCTGATACTCTTCTCACTGAGGTAAGTGCTACTAGAATAAGAAGTTATGTACTCACCATAACATTCCATCTGAGTAGGTATCTTCATTTGTCTGCAACCTTTGGGATACGGATCCGATCGCGGATCCGAGCCGGCAACTTCTAACATAGAATAGATCCGAGCTCCTAGCTCCTCCCCTTACCCATAATCCCCTGCCTACCCTGACTGCCCTCAGATCAAGTTTGCCCCATAGCACAGCTGATAAGTGTCCCAAAGGGAACAGATGCTATTAACCACAAGAACGATCATTTTGGTCAGGGGGAAGGAGGAGGGGATGGTTGCAAACAAATGAAGATACCTACTCAGATGGAACGTTATGGTGAGTACATAACTTCTTAATCTGAAGTAGGGACTTCCTTTGTCAGCAACCTTTGGGACAGAGTCCCCAGCTACCTAAATCTTTGGTGGCCTTCATGGAAGGATATTCCGGAGCACCGCAGAGCCATAGGACGCCCTACCTCGGGAGACAACATCTATTTTATAGTGGCTGATAAAGGTGTGAGATGAAGCCCAAGTGGCTGCGGAACAAATGTCATCCAATGGAACCCTAGCTTGAAAGGCCGCAGATGTGGCAACGGCCCTAGTAGAATGAGCATGGACTCCTTGAGGTGCAGGCCTTCCTGAGCTCTGATATGCTAAGAGAATACAACTAGAGATCCATCGAGAGAAACTTTAGAAATTGGCTTTCCGAAATTACTTTTGGCAAAGGAGATTAACAACTGATCGGATTGCCTATGATCAGCAGTTCTATGAATATAAAAACGTAGTTGTCTGTGTACGTCTAAGGAATGCAGCTTGTACTCTCCTTTGTTTTGAAAGTTGGGGAAAAACACCGGAAGATTGATTGATGTTCGCTTCTGAAGATACCTTGGGTAGGAAGGACGGATTGATCCCCGAGGTAAACCCTATCCGGGTGAAAGACCAAATATGGTGGTTTGACACAGAGCTTGCAATTCCGATACTCTTTTGGCTGAAGTTATGGCCACCAAAGAGGCTGTCTTCCAAGAGAGAAATCTGAGATCAACCGTGGCCGCCGGTTCGAAAGGGGGACCAGTCAAGGCCTGTAAGACGGAGGATAAATCTCATGGAGGTACCACCTCTTTGACTGGAGGCCTAAGGAGGAAGGTACTCTTGAGGAAGGTCTTACACAGTTTGGAAGTGATAGTATGAGATTGCTGCAAGTTGTACCTTGACTGTGGAAGAACTAGCCCCCTGGTGAAAGAGAGAGGTTAGAAAATCTAGAACCGACGCTATCGGGACTGTAAAAGGGTCTAAATGACAGTGTTCTGCCCAAATGGTGAAGCGTTTCCACTTACTCCGATAAACCCTCCTGGTGGAAGGCTTGTGAGCTGCTACAAGAATGGCTTTGACAGGTGAGGAGATCCCGGGAGTCCTTATGAGAAGTGGAACTGGAGCAACCAAGCAGTCAGCTTGAGGTTGACCAGGTTCGGAGTCGGAAGATCGAGAGGGTGAGAAATGAGATCCGGGAGGGGATCCAGAATCCATGGTGGATACACTAGGTGAGACCATAGGTAAGGGAACCACGTCTGACGAGGCCAGAATGGGGCAATGAGGATCATCTTGCTCCCCAACTGCCTGGCTTTCTGCAATAATTTCAACATCAGGGGAAGAGAAGGGTAAGCATAAAGCAGACCGGGAGGCCAAGCATGAACTAGAGAGTCTCTCGGGGACTCCCCTGGAGGGGGGATCAGAGCGAAGTAATCGTTGCATTTGGTGTTTGAAGGAGAGGCAAAAAGATCGCAACAAGGTTGCCCCCATCGGGCAAATACTTGTTCTGCAACTCGAGGGTTGAGAGACCATTCGTAAGGAGTCAGGATAGTACAACTGAGCCTGTCCGCTAGAATGTTGGACCGTCCCAGAATGTGCGTTGCTATGAGAAAGCGGTTGGTGGAAATCACCCATTCCCACACTCTCATGGCCTTGCGGCAAAGGGGGCAAGACCTGGTTCCCCCCTGTTTGTTGATGTACCAAACGACTGACATGTTGTCTGTCTGTACTGCAATTGTCCCTACCAGAAGAGAGCTGTGTAGTGCCTGCAACGTCAAAAGCACCGCCCTCATCCCTAGGACGTTGATATGCAAAGAGGTCTCTACGTCGCTCCACGTGCCTTGGACTGTCCTGCCTGAAAAATGCCCCCCCCCCACCCACCCCAGGCAAGAAGCGTCCGTGGCCACTGTGTCGACTGGCGGTGGTAGTGAGAAGGGACGTCCCGTGTGGAGATTGAGGGACTGGAGCCACCACACGAGCGACCTTCTGCAAACCTTGCTTAAGGAAATGGGATGAGACAGGGACCATTGTACCTGGAAGGTCCACTGCAGGACCCTCATGTTCAACAGGGCCAATGGCAGCAGAGGGATTGCAGCCGCCATAGATCCTAAAGCCCTCAGGACCAATTCCGCCGAAGGAGTTTGCAGTTGAAGGATGGCCTGCACGTACAACATCAGGTTCCGAAGCCGATCTGGAGTCAAGAACGCAAGCATCTGTCTGGAATCCAGTCTCGCCCCTATAAAATCCAACACCTGTGTAGGGGTCAGAGAGGATTTGGTCATGTTGATGGTTAATCCTAATAGTGGAGCCAGACTGAGGAAATAATCCCTGCATGTACAAAGTAGATGCTTTGTTGGGGCCGTAAGGAGCCAGTCGTCCAGGTATGGAAATACCGGAATTCCCTGGAGTCTCAGGTGGTCCGTTATCGCTAGGACTTTGGTGAACACCCTGGGGGCTGAGGTGAGGCCGAAGGGGAGGGCCCTGAATTGAAAGTGACTGGCTCCCAGCAGGAAGCTGAGAAACCTCCTGGAACACCTGTCCACCAGAATGTGATAGTATGCATCCTTGAGGTCTATGGAGCACATCCAGTCATCCTCCCGCAATAACGAGAGGACGAATTGCAACGTGACCATTCGGAACTTTTCTTTGGGTACCGCCAGGTTTAGGAGAGAGAGTCGAGGATGGACCTCAAGTCCCCAGTCTTTTTTGGCACCAGAAAGAACCTGGAGTAAAACCCTGATCCGATTTGATCTGGGGGGACGGGCTGGATGGCTCTTTTTTGCAGAAGCTGCTGAATTTCTGCAGCAGCCACCTCCCTCTGACTGGGTGGTACGTCGGGGAGGCCTCTGATTCTGGGGGTTACAATAAAGGGAATTTGGTAACCTCTGGATATAATACGAAGCACCCAGCGATCCGTTGTTAAGGACTCCCACATTGCTAGGTGCCTCGAAAACTGCCCCCCGACTGCCTCCAGAGTGGAGCAGCCGGGTAACCCCTCAGGGGTTCTGCGTGGGCCTCTCAGAGAACAGTTCTCTGGACCCAAAATTCCTGGGACCCCCTCTGCCTCTGGGGCGGCGTCCTCCCTGTCCTCCTCTGCCACGAGAGGACTGGTTGTCTGAGCAGACGGGGATTGATGCGATTTTCGGAACCACATCTTCTTCCGACCCTTTTGGTTCTTGGAAAAGGACCTCTGGGGCACAGAGAAGCGGACTCCGACGGCAGACAAAGTCTTCCCGTCTTTCTCGCTCTGGACAAGAGTGTCGCGAACGGTTTTGCCGAACAGTGCAGAACCATCAAAAGGGGCATTCGCGAATGACGCCTTAAAGGGTTCCGAGAAGTCACAGTGACGGAGCCAGGCCTGTCTCCTCATGACAAGCCCGACTCCGCCTGCTCTAGCGGCTCCCTCCGTAGCATGAGACAACAGCCGCATAGAGGTGTTAGAAATAGAGCGGAGGGTGGCCATTCAGGAGGAGTACAGATCCTTGTCTCCCTCCGACATGGACCCTGGGGGGGGGGGGAAGCAGCGTATTCCTTAATTAGATCCCGCTGCATCCGAACAACATGTGCCATGTAGTTTAAGGCCCTCAGAGAAGGTCGCTGAACTGAAGGCCCGCTTCCCAAGACGGTCCATCGCGCGAGACTCCTTGCCCTGAGGATAAACCGTGGGGCTCTCCTGAGCCAACTCTTTCTTGGTGGCTGCAGCCACCAACATGGCATCCACAGGGGGACCTCTGCTCCAGTGTGAACTCTCTGCAGGGGGGCTCAAAATTTTGTCCGGGCGCTTGGGCAGACCACCCGCCCCTGATTTTGAGCATTTCCATGATGTCTCCGAAGGAGACATCCTCGGGGGGTGACCTAGGGGAGCCTTCCCCTTCATCTAAGTCCGTATCTTCGGTGAGACTCTCAGGGGAGTCTTATGTGCCTCCTCTTAGGCTGTCCGAGGAGTCCTCACTGACTGTCTTGTTCCACTGGAACTCCTAGAGGCACTGAGGCAGGCTGCCCCGATGGCCGGATGAGGGGAGACAGGACCAGATGAGAAGGAGTGCGTGAGGGAGCCGAAGCCAGGACCGGAGGCCTGGAAGCACTCGACAGTGCCCTCTCCACCGCAGCGAAAGCCGAGGGGGAGCCGATCTCAGACTGATTCGAGACCCGACTCCCACTTGGATCCGAAGCGGGGATCAGACCCGGCGCCGTGAATGTCGGATCCGAGGGACCAGTGTGCTCCGACCGGGACGGAGCCAAAAGCACACCGAATCCCTCGGATCCGAGGCTCGGCCCACGGCTCCGAGGTCGGATCCAACAAACTCTAGGGAGCCGTCGGAGCAGACGTGCCCAGCACGGTCGGCTCCGACCCACCGACGGATCCAACGTGGCTCGGCTCCGAGCGCTCCGACCCCGGAATGCGGGTCTGAGAAGGAGCAATAGGGGCGAAAAAAGGGGTCGAGCCCCCCCTTGGGGGGGGGGGGCAAGAGCACTCCCATCTGCATCTGGGCCTGGATGAATCTCCTCATCATCCGGTCCATGTCCGCATCTGACATGCTAAAGGTGGACCTCGAAGAGGCCACCGAGGCAGACCTGGAGTGCCGCCTCGATGACTTCCAACGGGGACCGGGTCACCTCCTCCTCGGGTCCCGGGGAGAAACAAGGGGATCGGAGGAGGAGGAGACCGAGAAGACCTGGACGGAGAAGCCCTCTTGGCGGGGCCGATGAAGAGTCCTCGGCCCGCCGCTTAAGGTGCTTTTCCCTCCGCTTCTCTTTCCTGGACTCCCTATCCTCTGGAGCCGAAGCGGGAGGTTGAGTCCCGGTCGGAGGAAGGGAGGCAGGAGTGACCGCTACCGGGGGGGTAGCGGTCACCGAAGTACCGGAGGCCGAAGCAGAGTCTGGGGGTAAAAGGCCCGCCAGAACCAGCTTCGACCTCCGATCCTTAAGTGCCCTGGGGTTGAAAGCCATGCAAATCGCGCAACCCGAAGAGAGGTGTTCAACCCCAAGGCACCTAACGCACCAAGTTTGGCCATCAGCCGGTGAAAGCTTGTGACCACACTCGGTGCATTTCGAAAAAATGGCTTTAGGGGCCTCCGACATAATTAAAGTAAAGCACACTCACTAGGCCCCTACACTCAAGTCACACACACGCTACGACCAGCGGGGGAGGGAGGGAGGAAAAATTTAAATTAAAATTTAAGCTGAAAAAGCTAAAAATAATAAGTTTTAGTGTTAAGGGTAAACCTACCACGCACACACAATCACTCTATCAGAAAAGAAAGAAAACCTTTTCTCTCACAAAAAACGCCAATAGCTCTGGAATCTAGCTGTTGCCTGAAGAGCGGCAAACTAGATCTGGGGTCAGTCAGGGTAGGCAGGGGATTATGGGTAAGGGGAGGAGCTAGGAGCTCGAATCTATGCTATGTTAGAAGTTGCCGGCTCGTATCCGAGATCGGATCCATATCCCAAAGGTTGCTGACAAATGAAGTCCCTACTTCAGATGTAAGGTTTTCAATGACAAAAATTTTAAATCACATGAATCAAAGGGCTCGAAAGCAGAACCTATGAGAGACTGAAGTACCAAAGTCAAGTCCCAGGGTTCAAAGGGAGGCTTGACCAGAGGTTTAACATGTAATACTCCTTTCAAAAAGGTCTTGCACAGGCAGTGTGACATAAGAAGAATTATCAAGACCATTATAAAAATTGGCGATAGCTGCTAAATGTACAGTGATCGAAGCTGAGGCTCCTGCATGTAAAAGAGTAGTCAAGTATTGCAAGATCTTTTGAATAGGCATAGAGAAAGGATCCAAGTTCTGATCTTTGGTCCAAATAGAGAACCTAGTCCATTTACTAGAATAAACTTTCCTAGTGGAAGGTTTCTGTGAAGCCAGAAGAATTTCACGACCAGGAGATGGGATGTCAGGCAGCCTGACAATCATTGGAAGTGGAGGAACCAAGCTGTGAGCTTGAGACTGTGCAGGTACGGATGAATCACTCCCTGAGGCTGAGATAACAGGTCTTGGGAATGATTCCGGATCCATGGACTGTGAATCAGATGAGGTCATAGAAACAGGAACCAGACTTGACAGGGCCAGTAGGGGGCAACGAGGATCACTTTGCTTCTCAACCTCTGAGCTTTCTGGAGAAATTTTGGAATGAGGGGAAACGGGGGAAGTCATACAGAAGACCCGGTGGCCAATCATGCATTGGAGCATCCCTCAGTGGTTCCCCCTGAGGGGGGGGGGGGGGATCAGGGCAAAGTAGCTTCTGCATTTGTAGTTTAGGGGGGAAGCAAACTGGTCGCAGCAAGGCTTGCCCCAGCGTTGGAAGATCCGATCCGCTTTAACAGGGTTGAGTGACCATTCATGAGGCATCAGGATGTTCCCGCTCAGATTGTCTGCAATAAGGTTGGAAATCCTGGGAATATGCATTGCTATAAGGAAGCGGTTGAAAGCCATCGCCCAGTGCCAAATCCTCATGTCTTCCCAACACAGGGGGGTAAGACCTGGTTCTGCCTTGCTTGTTGATATACCAGATGACTGACATGTTGTCTGACTGAACTGCAATAGTCCCAGAGGGTAGGGATGCATGGAATGCTTGCAACGCTAAGAGAACTACCCTCAGTTCCAGGACATTTATGTGCAAATTGGCCTCCATGGGAGACCAGGTGCCTTGGACAGTCTTTCCCTAGAAATGTCCCCCCCACCCTAACAGGGAAGTGTCTGTGGTCACCATGGCCGTGGGCTGGGGAACACAGAACGGTCGACACCAAAGATTAGTTTGTGGCTTCATCCACCATAACATTTCTTCCTTGCAACGGTTTGTAATACGTACCATATGGTCAAGTTAGCAACGACCACTGTGCGGAAAGGAGCCACTGTATGATTCTCATGTGCAGTCTCGCCAGTGGTACTAACGTAATGGCAGCACCATGGAGCCCAAGAGTTGCAGTACAAGACGTGCTGGTACATAGGTCTGAGGAAGAAGGTCTTTGATTTGGTGTCATATTTTCGAAAGCCTGTGAGGGGGGAAGAAAAGCTTGACAGGATGTTGTGTCAAAAACCGCTCCAATAAATTCCAGTGTCCCCGTTGGGGACATTTGAGATTTTTCTTTGTTGATTGTAATCCCAAAGAGGAGAGTGAGACCTTGCATGTAAGAGGCTGCAGACTAGGAGATTCCTGGTCGGAGCGGTAAGGAGCCAATCGTCTAGATAGGGAACACATGGAATCCTTGTAGTCAAAGATGAGCTACCACAACTGCCACACATTTGGTGAACATGGGGGGGGGGGTATGTCAAGAGACCGGATGGCAGTGCCCAACTGGTAGTGATTGGCTCCCAGCCAGAAGTGGTGATTCATCTTTATGTGGTAGCACACGTCCTGGAGGTCTATAGAGCACATCCAGTTGTCCCTCCCTAGGAAGGGAAGAATGGACTGTACCATGACCTTACGGAATTTTTGAGGTTTGATAAATTTCTTCAATAGGCTGAGATCCAGGATTGGTCTCCAGTCCCCTGCCTTTTTTGGCACTAAAAAGAACCTCAAGTAAAACCCGGATCCTGTCTGGTCTGGTGGGACTGGTTGGATGTCTTTCTTAGCAGCTTTTCTATTTCTAAGGCTGCTAATTCCCTCCGATTGGGTGGTACGTCGGGGATTCGTTTGACGGGTCTGGAAGTTAAATCGAATGGTATTTGGTAGCCTCTGGATATTATTCTCTGCACACAAACATCGGTAGCAATAAGATGCCAGGCTGGTAGATGCAGAGAAAAACGACCCCCTGACTGCTTCCAGAGGAAAGCAATCGGGCCGCTGCACAGAGCGCTGGTAGGGTCTGCCTAAGAAGGAATATCTAGCGCCCTGGTTACGTGAACCCCCTCCACCCAGAAAGGGGAAGTCTTCCATATGAGTTGCTCCCTTTGCACCGGGGGGATTGTTCACCAAGAGTGTCATGAAAGATCTTTGGGATTTCCTGAACCACATTTTTCCTCCTTTCTGGTTCCTGGAGTAGGACCTCTGGGGGTTGGAAAAGCATATGCCCACAGCAGACAAGGTTTTTCAGTCTCTCTCACTACGTGCAAGTGTCTCTCGTACTTTGGGTCCAAAAAGCACAGATTCGTCGACAGGTGCATTGATGAAGGAAGATTTAAAGGGGTCTGCGAAGTCACACAACCGCATCCAAGCATCATGTCTCATGACAATGCCTGATGCGGCAGCCCGAGCTGCCCCCTCGCTGGAGTGAGATATCAAATGCATCGAGGAGTTCGAGATGGATTCAAGGGTAGCTAGCTGCGAGACGACAGTATCACGCACCTCATCAGGCAGTACCCCTACCAAAGAGGAAGACATTTTGGAAATTGCGTCTCTTTGGAGGAGAGTAAAGTGTGCCAGATAGTTCAGCGACCGAATGGCGAAGGTTGCTGAAGCAGAAGTCCACTTCCCTAATCTGTCCATGGCCCAGGACTCTCTGTTTGGAGGATGGACAGCGAAGTATCTTCTGCCAGTTCCCTCTTGGTGGCCACCGCCACAACCACAGAATCAACTGTCAACCGCTTGGACCAGTGGGCCTAGTCTTCAGGTGTAGATAAACTTTTATCTGGTCTCCGAGGGACAGGTTCTACATAATCCGGGGCCTTCCAGGCACGCTGCACAATGAGTTTAACAAGGTCATCTGCCGGTGAAGTCACCCAGGAAGTAGATGGTCTGGCACGGAAGGCCTGCAAAAACACTGATTCCTCAGAAGAAAGGTTAGAGGACTTCTAGTCTCCCCTGCTGCTTCAGGATTTTGAAAATGTCTCAGAATGAGACGTCGTGTGGGGGAGACCGTGGGGACCCTCCCACCTCATCACAATCAGTGTCTTCGGTGATAGATTCCTCCAGGGAATCAAGGTGCTTCCTCTTGCACCATTTCATCTGGGGTGGCTCCCAGTGGGATCTTCTGAGGACTCCGGAGAAGGGGTTCTTGTGACTCTCGTGCCCGGGGTCCCGAAACAGAGGGTTGGGAGAGGTGCATGCTGGGGGGGGGGGGGGTTCTGATACGGATGTCATTGGTGCTGACTGCAAGCCTTCGGAGTGAAAGACCTTTCTCCACCACTTGGACAGCAGGCCCACCCGAGGAGGGATGGGAACCCGGGAGGGACAACCTCAGAACCAGGGTCACACCTTGCCCTGAGGAGCCCACTTCCAGGTGAGGAGCTCTGAGAGAACTGGAAGCCAGAGCCGTGGACAGACGGGGACAGCGTGAAAATAGGCGCCGGGCTAGGTACCATGGTACAGACGGTCCAAGCACTGCTCAGAGAGCGCATCGGATGCAAAGGGGGATGGTGCCGACAGGGGAAACACTGCGGTCAGAGCAGAGACAGTATGAACTGGAGTGGACATTGATACCGGGATCTGGGCAGAGACTGGAGGAGGATAAACAGGGGGAGATGTACCAAAAGATTCCAAACCAAGGAGGACAGAAGGTCTAGCTGGAATGGGCAATCCCCTAGCTGCCAGAAGCTGGTCCACAACCCGCACTAGATCCAATTCAGAAAAACTCCTAGTGGATCAAAAAGGAGGCTGCTGAAGGAAAATCAGTTCTTTCTAGAAAGGGCCTAAACCTCTGCCCCAAAAAAGGGTAGTAAGTTGGCGAGTACCTTGTCCTTGGCAGGTAGTGAAGTTTTGGAGCCGATGGAGCCAAAGAAACTGTCAGACCCGTGGCTGGGAATGGTGCCGAAGCAGGTACAGTCATCGGCTCAAAGGACGGCACTGAAGTCAGTGGTGCCGAGGTTGGAACTGAAATAGGGGTGAATATCATGGGATGACACAGAGCCTGGTGCCGAAGAGGTCTGCGCCAAAGGCGCCGGCAAACCACTGAGCCGACTTGGTTCCGTAACTGATGGAGATGCAGGAACCAAGTGACTCAGTTTTTCCTTATGTTTTTTGGTCTTTGGAGGGGGTGAGACCTCCGACCCAGATAGAGCCTCCGACAAAGGTGTCTTGAGTAAACCTTAAAAGTTTATTTTTACGTTCTGCTAGTGTACGACTACTAAAACTAGCACAAATGTCACAGTCAGCTTTAATATGACCCACGCCCAAACAGTAGACAACGATCATGTGTATCCGAGTTAGGCATCTTACGTCCACACTTGTCACACTGTTTAAACCCCAACTTAGCTTTATCTGACATAGTAAGACAACAAGGCTATCCTATAGAAAAAACAAAATAAGGGAGAGAATACCAGAGACGGTATTTAAAAAAATACCACAAGTGGCAAGGAAGGACCTGTCAAAGGCAGGAGAGAGGGACAGTACCAATAATGGTAGAAATGAAATTACCAAGGTAAAAGGGTAGGGAATAGAATTAGGTTATAGGCGACAGTGAGAAAAGGCTAACTTGACAAAAAAAAAAAAACAATTTTGAAGAGAAACCATCTTAAAAAAAAGCACTTTTTTACTTGGCTTTGAGAGAGATGGCTAGCACATCTGACTAGGAATGCGGCAAACATCTGGAGTAACTGGGAGAGAGGCATTATGGGTAGGGCTTAGCTGAGAGTTTTTGACCGGCGCGAGCTTGGAATGGCCGTATCGGTTCCAAGGACAGAACAGAGATTCTACTTGTAATTAATAAACAAAGATTCACAACATCAGATGTATTCTTTGATTGAAAATATATGGCAGTGATAATCTTTCTATAGGAACTCCTAGATCAAGTGAGAAGTAGATCAAGTGAGAAGTAGCAAATATGCCATAGGTTAAATATGGGTGTTAGGACGAGGAATGCACAGCAATGAACAGAAAATGGGTTTAGTTAGGATAAAAAAGAAAGTAGACCGGTTGGGAAGGGTGCAGAGAGGTTAAGTCTTAGTAGTAGTGCAAAGCATGGGAATGGCCGGTATAAAAACTTGAAGTGGACAAGAAAAGTGACCTCGAGCAAGTCACTTAACCAGACACTGATCCTGGGCTGCCACCTGAAAAAGGGGGCTATGTTTCCAGACGGCCTACCTACATCACCACTACCTGGAGATGACTGGAGGAGAATAGTGGAGTGGTGAAAAAATAATGGGAGGACAAGGCCTACAGTAGAAAGAAGAAAAAACAGCAATCTAAAGTAAGAAAACAACACTCTAGCTATCATGGTAAAGTAAAACAAAAAAGGGGGGGGGGGGATACAGAGTTTAAAACTCTAAACTCCATTCAGTTTAGCTACACTGCTATGTCAGCTATTTGCTCTCACCCCACCAGGAACATTTCTAACAAGGATTCTCTCTCTCATTACTTCCACTTAAGTGAATGAAAGTGGTATCAAACAGCAAAGACTAGGGAGTTGTAAGCCTGCTGTTGTGCCCTCAAAGCATTATGGGGGGGGGGGTAGCTTTCCATCAAAACAGGATCATGTCTGCCCCATGACAACACTCAGGATTAGAAAGAAAAACAGCTACTGTGCTGACAGGATTGGACAATGTAGAATAAGACAAGATAGTAGTAATAACAATCAGAGCTATTTAGAGTCCTGAAAACCACGCTGTGTTGTAATGAACATTTATAACACTGCAGTTTTTACTGTACAAAATGCATCATTTCTAAGTAACTGGATCATGGATCACTGTGTTGCATCTATTGTCTGCAAAGATCATTCAACCCCTATGAATGAAGACGATGTCCCTGACAAGTCTGGAATTCTGGAGGCAAGTACTGAACAATCTGAGGATCCAGTTTGTTTAGAAGGAAACAAGAAAGGAAGAAGTTCACAACAAATAAACAAGGAAGAAAAACAAATGGATTAACGTCTGTGAAGGAAAGAGAATACATACTAAAAAAGACACACTGCTTTGTTATGCAACACGCAGGTTACAGGGAATGATAGTGTTTTTTCTATCAGAAAACCTTCAGTCTACAGAAAAAAAAAAAAAGGCATAATTTTTCCAAAAGAGAAGGTAGAAAACAAAAAGAGGCAAGGGGGAGGTGAAAAGGAAGAAATCAAAACTGAACTTGGAAGGATTGAAGAACACTACTATAAGAAAAATGGAGAGAAAGGCAGACGTTGACTACAAGGCGCAAGCTGTGGATTTACAATACCAGCTGGAAGAGTATTTAATACACAATGAAAAATGTGGGATTAATAAGACTAATAGTGATGAAGATCTGTCCTTCGTAACAATTGATAGAGCAGATATTACTGCATTAGAAGCTAAAGATTCTTCAGAGCTGGTCAGCAAAGATATCCTTGTAATTGGAAATTCAATTATTAGAGGAACTGTTACATCTGCAGAGAAGATAATGAACACCAAACAGTGTTATGCTTGCCAGGAGCAAAAATAGAAGATGTGAGACAAGCCTTGGAATGCCTTAATGTAAGGAAATACAGATCAGTTTTTACTTGTGTCTGTACAAATTATGTCATCCGCAAGGATTCTCTGACTTTTACTAGGGAACTGACAGCCCTCTTAGATAGTATAACTTGTACTGGTGTCAAGATGTATTTTTCAAAAATCACCTACAAAAAGGATAGTCAGGTCAATGTGAATGAAACTTTTTGGGCAAATACCTACATGAAAAATAATGCCCCACTTTAAAAGATGGAATGTGTAGAGCATCCAAGCTTAGTTTTGAGCACACGTGTTCAGACAGAATGGCATGCCTCTGTCAAGATCAGGGAGGAGAATTTTTGCAAGAGATATTTTGCAATATCTGACAAACACTAGGCAGCATTTTTGCCAGGTTGAAAATGTAACAGTTCACAGACAGCAATAAAGTTTTTTATTGGAAAATTTGCTGTGGGTCCTCAAAATTAGAAGTTATGTACTCACCATAACGTTCCATCTGAGTAGGTGTATTCATTTGTCTGCAACCTGTGGGTTATGGATCCGATATCGGATCCGAACCGGCATAGTTTCCAGCTATGGATCCAAGCTCTCAGCTCCTCCCCTCACCCATAATGCCCTGCTCTACCCTCATGACCTCAGATCGAGTTTGCCAAAGCAACAATACCCTCAAAAGGGTAACCAGTAATATGCAGGAAACTGAAAGGCCAGGGGGATAGGAGGGCGGGATGGTTGCAGACAAATGAATACACCTACTCAGATGGAACGTTATGGTGAGTACATAACTTCTAAATCTGAAGTAGGATATTCATTTGTCTGCAACCTGTGGGACAGAGTCCCCAGCTACCTGAATCTTGGGCGCCATCATGGAAGGATATTCGAGCACCGCTGAGCCAAAGGATGCTCTACCCCTGGATGCAAGATCCAACTTATAGTGAGAAATAAATGTATGAGACGAAGCCCATGTAGCTGCTGCACAAATATCATCCAGAGGAATCCTAGCCTTGAAGGCTGCTGAGGTAGATACTGACCGGGTTGAATGGGCATGAACACCCTCCGGTGCGGGCCTTCCTGACGCTTGATAAGCCAATAAAATGCACTGTGAAATCCAGCGGGACAGAGAAACTTTGGAAATTGGCTTGCCCAAATTGAATTTTGCAAAGGAAATAAACAGCTGGTCGGATTGCCTATGACCAGCTGTCCTGTTGAGATAAAATCTTAGTTGCCTGTGAACATCTAGTGAGTGTAGCCTATATTCACCTTTGTTTTCATACTTAGGGAAGAAAACAGGGAGGTTAATAGATTGATTGATGTTTGCTTCAGAAGCGATTTTAGGAAGGAAGGACGGGTTGGTCCTGAGGGAGACACGGTCCGGATAAAAACCAAGTAAGGAGGTTTAGCTGATAAAGCTTGAAGTTCAGAAACTCTCTTGGCTGATGTAATGGCTACCAAAAAGGCTGTCTTGTAAGACAAGAATTTGAGGTCCACTGTAGCCGCGGGCTCGAAAGGGGGAGCGGTCAAGGCCTGTAGGACCAGAGAAAGGTCCCAAGGAGGAACTGCTTGCTTAATAGGGGCTTGAGAAGGAAAGTACCCTTAAGAAAGGCTTTGCACAATTTGGCTGACATAAGAGGATTAGACTCTTGACCAATGTGATAGTGAGAAATTGCCGCCAGTTGAACTTTGACTGTGGAACTGCTGGCACCATCATTAAAAGAGAGGTTAGAAAATCAAGCACTACGGGAGAGGAACCGTGAAGGGATCTAGGCCTTGCCGCTCCGCCCACGGAGAAACGTTTCCATTTGCTTGATAAACCTTTCTAGTGGCTGGTTTATGAGCCGCCACCAAAATAGCCTTTACCGGTGAAGAGATACCGAGTCCTTATCAAGAGTGGAACTGGAGCAGCCAAGCGGTCAGCTTCAGGCTGTCCAGGTTCGGAGGAGGAATGCAGGATGGATGGGATATCAGATCCGAATAGGATCTAGAATCCAAGGAGGATTCACAGAGTGAGACCTTAGGAAGGGGAACCAGATCTGTCGAGGCCAGAACGGAGCAATGAGAATCATTCTGCAACCCACCCGAGAGGCTTTCTGAAGAACTTGCAGCATCAGAGGCAAGGGTGGATAGGCATACAGAAGACCGGGTGGCCAAGCATGCACCAGAGCGTCTCTTGGGGTACCTCCGGGAGGAGGTATCAGAGCGAAAAACTGTCGCACTTGGTGTTTGAGGGAGAGGCAAAAGATCGCATGAAGGGTTCCCCACCGTGCGAATATGCGTTCGCTACTTGACAATTGAGAGACCACTCGTAAGGGGTCAGAATGGTGCGACTGAGCTTGTCCGCTAGGATGTTGGACCGACCGGAATGTGCGTTGCTATGAGAAAGCGATTGGTGGAGATTGCCCATTCCCAAACTCTCATGGCCTCTCGACAAAGAGGGTAAGACCTTGTTCCCCCTTGCTTGTTGATGTACCAGACAACAGACATATTGTCCGACTGAATCGCAATTGTTCCCAAGGGAAGAAAGTCCTGAAGTGCTAGCAACGCTAAGAGCACAGCTCTCATCTCTAGAACATTGATATGCAGTAAGGTCTCTGTATCGTTCCACGTGCCTTGGACTGTCCGCCCAAAGTGCCCCCACCCGAGGCGGAGGCGTCCGTGGTCACCGTGGCGAGAGGGGAGAAGCACAAAATGGGCGACCCTCGTGGAGATCCGGGAGTGGAGCCACCACAAGAGGGACCGCTTGCAAGCCTTGCTGATCGCTATGGGATGATACATGGGAGAGCAAGGTAAGACCACTGTACTAAGAGCGTCCACTGTAGAATGCGCATATTGAGCCTGGCAAGAGGAAGAAGAGCTATCGACGAAGCCATGGACCCTAGAGCCCTCAGGACCAACTCCGCTGGAACAGAACATGAATGGAGAATGGCCCGCACCTGGAGCTGCAGATTCAGAATCCTGTCCGCAGTAAGGAAGGCTCGTAAACTCCTTGTGTCTAGTCTGGCCCCTATGAAATCTAAGAGCTGAGTGGGTGCCAGGTTGGACTTTGATGTATTTATTGTGATGCCCAGAAATGGAGCAAGATGGAGAAAGGAGTCACGAGCCGAGAGAAGTAGATGCATTGTTGGGGCGGTAAGGAGCCATTCGTCCAGGTAGGGAAATACCTGCACCCCTGAAGCCTCAGGTGGGCCGCTACCACTGCTAGTACTTTGGTAAACACCCTGGGGGCTGTGGTGAGACCAAAGGGAAGGACCCGAACTGGTAGTGACTGGCTCCCAGCCGGAAGCGGAGAAACCTCCTGGAGCGCCTGTCCATTAGGATGTGGTAGTACGCGTCCTTGAGATCTATCGAGCACATCCAGTGGCATTCTCCCAGAAGGGGGAGAATAGATTGTAGAGTGACCATTCGTTGTTTTTCTTTGGGGTCTGCCAGATTCAGGAGAGAGAGGTCTAGGATTGGTCTTAGTTCCCCCGTCTTTTTGGCACTAAAAGAACCTGGAGTAGAACCCTGATCCGATCTGGTCTGGGGGAACGGGCTGGATGGCTCTTTTCTCTAGCAGATGGCCAATTTCTGCTAAAGCGGCCTCCCTTTGACCGGGTGGTACGTCTGGGAGGGACTGCATCTTTGGAAGGTGAAGGAAAGGAATGTGATATCCCCTGGATATGATTTGGAGAACCCAGCGGTCCGATGTTATGGACTCCCATGCCGCTAGGTGCCCCGAAAAACGTCCCCCGACTGCCTCCAGAGTAGAGCAGTCGGGCAGCCCCTCAGGGCTGCTGCGCGGGCCGTTCAGAGAAAGGTTCCCTGGACCCGAAGTTTCTGGGAGCCCCTCTGCCTCTAGGGCGGCGTCCTCCCTGTCCTCCTCTGCCACGGAAGGACTGGTTGTACGGAGCAGGCTGGGACTGCTGCGACTTCCGGAACCACATCTTCTTCTGACCCTTTTGGTTCCTAGAATAGGGCCTCTGGGGTGCAGAGAAGCGGATTCCGACGGCAGACAGCGTCTTCCGTCCTTCTCGCTCTGGGTCAACGCCTCGAACGGTCTTGCCAAACAGAGCAGAACCATCAAAGGGGCGTTCAAGCAGCGCCTTGAAGGGCTCAGAAAATGCGGTGGCGGAGCCAGGCCTGACGTCTAGTGACCAGTCCTGTCCCAAGCAGCTCTAGCGGCCTCCGTAGCATGGGAGAGTAGCCGCATAGAAGTATTCGTGACTGACCTTAGAGTGGCCATTTTGGTGGAGTGCAGAGCTCTGTCCTCCTCCGAAATGGACTCAGGGGGGGATGCAGCGTACTCCTTAATAAGGTCTCGCTGCATCCGAATAACATGTGCCAAATAGTTCAGCGCCCTCACCGAAAAGGTCGCCGAACTGAACATCCGCTTCCCCAAGCGGTCCATCATCCGAGACTCCTTGCTCGGTGGGTGGACTGAGGGACTCTCCTGAGCCAGTTCCCTCTTTGTGGCCGCCGCCATCAACATGGCATCTACAGGAGGCCCCTTACTCCAATGGGTCCTGTCAGAAGGCGGGCTAAGGATTTTGTCAGGTCTTTTGGGAATTGGCTCCACGGTGTCCGGTTCCTTCCACGCCCTGGTGGTAATAAGGTCCACCAGGGGGTCGGCAGGGGGGGACACCCAAGAGGTAGACGGGCCCGTTTCGAATGCCTCCAAGAACACGGACTCGTCCGAGGAAGACTTGCAAGCAGACCACCCACCCTGATACTGAGCATTTCCATGATGTCTCCAAGGAGACATCCTCGAGGGTGACCGTGGGGAGCCTTCCCTTCCTCCAAGTCCGTGTCTTCAGTGAGAGACTCAGGGAGTCAATGTGCCTCCTTTTGCGTATGCTTGCGAGGAGCCTCCTCTGGGGGCTGTCAGAGGAGTCCTCGCAGCAGCCATTTGCTCCATAGGAGCAACTTGGGGCACAGAAGCGGGCTGTCCCAGGGGCCGGATGGTGGAAGCCTGGCCCAGTGCAGAGGAGCGGGACGGAGCGAAGCAAGTGCCGGGGTCCGAGACCCTCAACAGAGCCCTCTCCACTACATCAAAAGCCGAAGGAGCCGACCTCGACCAAAGGATCCGACAATCGGCTCCCCTCGGATCCGAAGAGTGGATCGGAGCCGGCCAAGCACTCGGATCCGGGACAGTGCGCTCCGACACAGACGGCGCCGAAGGAGCACTGATCCCCGGATCCGGCTCGGATCCAGGCTCCGAGAGATCGGGTCCGACGCACTCGAGGGCATGGTCGGATCCGGTACCCAGTACTATCGGATCCGACCTCCCCGCTCGAAGCTGCTCGGCTCCAGCTGCTCCGAACCCGGAAGCGGGTCGGAGAAGGAGCAATAGGCTTGAAAAGGGTGTTGAGCTCCCGAGGGGAGGCAAGGGCACTCCCATCCGCATGTGGGTCTGGGTGAACCTTCGCACCATCCGGTCCAGCTCAACATCCGAAGGCTATGGGTAGATCTCGACGAGGCTACCGAGGTAGGCCTGGAATGCCTCCTCGATAGCCTCGCCGGAGATCGGGTCTCCTCCTCCTCAGGACCCGGTGAGAAGCACACAGGTGACCGGAGCCGAGAAGGAGGAGACCGCTCCAACAAGGAAGCCGGGGGAGAAGCCCGCTTGGCAGGCGGGGCCGAAACAGAGGTCTCGGCCCGCCGCTTGTGCTTCTCCTCCGGTCCTTCTTAGAAGCATCCCTCTCCTGTCCTGAAGCGGGAGTTTGAGTCCCAGGAGCAGGAGGGGGTGCTACAGGGGGAACAGCTGCAGCCGCAGGAGTCCCCGAAGGAGCGGGGGTCGGAGCCGAGTCCGGCGGTAAAAGACCCGCCAGGACCAGCTTGGACCTCCGCTCCCTCAGTGCCCTGGGGTTGAACCCTGCACAAATGGAACAGCCAGATGTGAGGTGTTCAACCCCAAGACACTTAACACACCGAGTGTGGCCATCAGCCGGTGAGAGCTTATGGCCACACTCGGAGCATTTAGAAAAGAATGACTTAGGCTGGTCAGCCATAGTCAAAACTTCCCAAAAGTTACAGAAGTAACTTAACAAAAACTAAAACAAGCACACAGGCCTCACACACACTCTACGTACCAGCGAGGGGAGGGAATAAAAAATACTACTGTAAATAAATTTAAACTAAAAACAGTCAATACACAAAGGGAACCTACAACTTTCACACAAAAAAGTTTAAAGAAAGCAAAAAATTTCAATTTTTATACAAGAAAATACCACTTAGCTGAGAGCTAAAGAAACCACATCCAGTTACCAGCGCGGCAAACAAGATCTGAGGTCATGAGGGTAGAGCAGGGCATTATGGGTGAGGGGAGGAGCTGAGAGCTTGGATCCATAGCTGGAAACTATGCCGGTTCGGATCCGATATCGGATCCATAACCCACAGGTTGCAGACAAATGAATATCCTACTTCAGATCTGATGTTACTTTTCATGAAACATGGTTACAGAACAGCGACTGGAAACCCGGTCTATCAGGGTATAAATGTTTTTATTGTAAAACAAAAATTGACTCTCTTCAAGAGGAATCTTGATGAGTGGATGGGAGATCGTAGGTTTACCCCGGGTATCACTTCTGTGTCACTGTTAGACAGAGGCACAGTATACTAACCTCGAAAAAGGGCATAGCAAAATAAATTTAAAATGGGCGGCGAAAGCCAAACACATTCTGGCTAGGCTTATAAATGCCCTAGGGCAGATAGCCTAGTATGAACCTATAAAAAAAAAAAAAAAAAACAAAAAAAAAAAATATTCAGGTGGAGGTGTTATGACAGATTAAAGATAGTTGTGAAACCTGTGATTACTACATGTTCAGTGATAACACCAATACTACACACTGTGTAACTGTCACAATAACGACAACCCTGGAACATATAGCAACTGTTCGAGTATATAGACCAAAGTCAAGTGGAGATGACCTAGAGGAATTCATAAATTCCTTACATGAAACACAGGAGGAAGAATAATATTAGCTGGAGACTTAAATTTACCAGAAACAGATGGAATCAATATTATTCCAACAACATCAGTAAGGAAATTAATCACAACCTATATTCAGGAACAATAACTGCTTCAAATTGTAAAAAACTTGTGTTCCTAAAGAAATTAACTGTAACTTCAAGTCAAGTTTTACCACTGTTGATGTGCAGTGATCATGGGGTTATAAAGGTTAATTTGTTGCTAGATAATTCTGCCAAAGTGAAATCTAAACTAGTGCACAGGAGGTTACTTACAGACTATATGGAAGTAAAACAGTCACTATGTAAAACTAAGTGGATTGAAGTGTTTAGTGAAAAACTACAGATGGAATGCGGAAATTTTTGTAAGAAGTTATTTGAGTGCAAAAAAAGGTTTATCATCAGGGGGATATATTTCCATAAGAACAAGATATTTGATTAAGGTAACAGACAAAAAAAATATAAGAAATGGAAGAGAGGTTGAACTACAACTTTGAAAACTGAAATAAACAAGCTGGCCAAACAGATTAAGCATAGTGCAAGGCGAGACAAGATCAATAAAAATTTGAAGAAAATGTATATAAAAATACTAAGCATAAAGAGAGACCTTTTTATAGATACGCAAGATGTACAGGAGTAGAGAGACACAAATTGATAAACTGGGTTCAGATTCTAAAATGTATTCTCAGACGCAACTATTTACAACATCTTATGCAAAACAGCTTGGCTCCACAAAAGGGGTGATAAGTTGTCCCAGTGACATCCAGGTAACCCCAGATGCTGGAATCAAATTAGATTTTACTGAAAAAGAACTGCGCAAACTGGATCAAAGCAAAGGGGGGAGACGAAATTAGTAACAATGACCTGAGAATACTTCAAGAACTTATGGTACCATTATATCTATTATTCACTAGGGCATACAAATATGGGGAGATTCCTCAAGATTGGAGACATACGCTTATTAAACCAGTCTTCAAGGGGCAGGGGGGTAGGACAAATCCAGAGTCATACAGACCCTTAGATCTACGTTCATGCTGTGAAAAATAATACTGCCAGAACGGGATAGGTTGGGACTTTAAACCATATATCAGTATACATACATTGAAAATAGATCTAGCACCACCTGTAACATGATGTTTTATAACAATAATTAACAGCTATGAATGAAAAATTGTGCTGTGATGTAATTTATATAAATTTAACTTCAACATTTGATACAATGGGAAGACGCCAAGAAATTATTTGGACTGCATGTTAGAGATTGCCTTCCCTATTGAGGACAAAGTATACGCAGAGAGAAAGAAATAGGGGGGTCCTAAACAAAAGACCAGCACTGGCACAGTTTTTAATCAGAATCTAGAATGGAAGGGGCAATTAAAAAAAAGGAATAATTAGTAGATCATACAAAAATATTGCACGATAACTATAAGAGGTTAGAAAGGAAGACTGGATAAGCAATTCACAAAGAAAAATGGGAGGATACACATATGGCTCCCAAACATGCAACAATACCTAGAAATATTTAGGATTTTTGCTAGGAAATATTTGCATAGGTATTTCTATACCAAGTAGACTCCAAAGAATTTTTTCAGATGTAGACAGCAAATGTTAAAATGTCACTGTAAGATACTCTCCTTAAACAGAACACACCCAACCTATTACTGAAATAAAACAATTTTCATACATAACTGCTACCTGTACAATCCAATAAATTTTCTCTTTAGTAACTTCCATCTCTGTAAAATCTTAGAATGTACAAATGTAACTACTGTTCCTCGTGTATAAACATATATAGAAATTGAACTATTCTGTCTTTAACTGGAGCTTCGTATAATGCAATGTAAACGAATGGAGCTTTTCTCCCTGGACCTCCACTGAAAATGAGTATTATTATGAGTAGTTTACTGGTAAACAAATATGAGACAAAACAAAATAAATGAAAATGTTGGAGGTGTGATGGGGAACAAACTAGTAATTGGGAGCATATTTTCCGAGAGTGTAATGAGTTAGCAGAAAATAAAGATTCCCTGCAGACTTCTCTATAAAATAGGCACTTGGCACTGGGTGAGCAAACTGGTATAACTAGGGAAATAACTGAGATATAATATATGATGTGTCTTATGGCTTTTCCCGATTAGGGGTCACCACAGCGGAACTCCGGTCCACTAATGATTGGCAATAGATTTTTACGTACCGAGTTGCCAGCCCTGACGCACAACCTTCAACGAAGGTATGCCCATTCATGCACGTCTCCACACAGAAGACGCTCTGAGAATCAAACGGGACGTCTTGCTGTGAGGCGACAACACTACCGCAGCACCACCACCGCAGTAATACAGACCGGAAATATCTAGATTTAGTAAGCCCTTGCAGAGTTTAATTATGGCAGTTGCCAAAAAAACAATTACTAGAAAATGGAATTCAAAGTCTAAACCAAATGTACTAAAAGCAGCAAATATGGTAACAGAGATAAAACAGGAATTGAAATCTTTAGAAAAGGGTAGGAATAAATTACATAGAAAAAAATGGGAACTGTGGGAACAATCCATGCACAGGAGGAACAAGGTTTAAAAAGACGGCAGGATGTGAATGGGTTAAGTCATGCTTGAAAATGACTGGATAGATAAGTGATGTACAATGTTTGTTAGAAAAATATGTATTTGAACATGTATAAAGTGCTAGTTTAAAAGCAAATAGTATATAATGCATTTTATTCTATTTACAATATGGCAATAAGAATGATTTTACATGTAATTGCTTGAAGCTTTGGAGCTGCAGTGTATTTGAACTCTGACCCTGGCAGTAGCCAGCTCAGCAAGCTTATGTTTTTCACTAATGATTATCTGCTGGGTCAGGAAAATTAAATGTATAAAGCATTGAATATTCTTATTCCTTCCTCTGAGATAATTGACCTTGTGAATGTATCAGAGATAAGACACAGCTGCTAAAGTAAAAGTTGCAAGAAGAACAAAGTATATTACAAGAGTGAACAGACTATTGTATTCAAGCTAGCCTGAGACCTTGGAAGAGTAACATTTACAGAAAGACATTATAATGAACCAGGTGCTTTGCAAGGCTGTATTATTCCCATGGGAAAACTTTTAAAATGTATAACATCAGCTTTTTCTTATGAATAGAATATTGTAGACCATAGTGATGTAGGTGCCCTGTGACTAACCACGTCAGTAAGGTGGGCACAGCCTGAATGTAAGACTATATAAAATTGTGTATTTCCTGCATCATGTCAGACAAAACTCTGTACTTGTATGTTTTTTTGCCTCCTGGTGTACACTAGTAAACTTTTGCATCTGAGCCTCCTGTGTTGTTATCATTTGTTTTATTTAACAGTTTGGTCCTTGGACCGAATTCCCTTGGTAAGCTGCAGATCAGAGTGTATCGGTGGTTGAATACTGCGCAGGAGAAGTTACCAAAAGGGTTCTTCTTGAAACACAAAGACCTCCGACTGAATTGTCGTCTTGAGAGGCTGGCCACTTTCTGATCTGCGGTCGAAGAGCGGTCTCGAACTGGTCGACCCAGGAGGCTCAGGTAGGAAAATATTTGCCTTTTTTCTGTTTTAGATCAGGGACTAGGTTACAGTAAATGTCATTGTCAGAGATTTGTTATACAGATCAGGGACAAAAGGAAATTACTGTATATTTTGTCAGAGATCAGGGAAACAGAATAAGGTAGACAGTTATTCTAGACAAACTGTGTAAGGAACTGAAATACCACGTGGTGAAAAGGGTTACGTAACATTTTTTTTAGAATGAGAAATCAGTGCACTAAAAAATCGTGAGATCCGCCCCTAACTGATGACGCAAAATATATGCAATTACAACGGACTGATAATGTAAGGTATTATACAAAATAGGTTAATAAATACGGATTTGCTGGTAAATTAAACAAGATTTCATTAGTTAAACTTTTAAAACAGCTTAAATCTGACGCAGAAGGTCAGGCAAAAAAACAACAGTAATTAGGCATTCCTCAAGCACACAAGTGGATTGAGGAAGTAAACCGAAGGGAACAGAAAACTAAAATGCAAAAACATTATTTTTACACAAAGAGGATAATAATACAGTAATAGCGACGGCCCCTCCGCC
Source organism: Protopterus annectens (assembly GCF_019279795.1). NCBI lineage: Eukaryota > Metazoa > Chordata > Ceratodontiformes > Protopteridae > Protopterus > Protopterus annectens. The sequence continues at coordinate 1,156,685,262 of NC_056728.1, forward strand.
CCCTCCAATGCCTTTTTCAGGATATGAAGCAGGAGGACAAGCTGGTCCACCTCCACGTTATCCTGAAGTTACAAGAGTACTAAAACCATTTGTTAGAGATCCTATTGAAACTAGGTCCCGGACACGTAAAACACTTGGGGACACAGACTTATATCAAATAGACAAAAATACAATAGAAGAGAGTGAGGAAGAAATCTGTCCACTGATCGAGGTACCAAATCCTCAGGCAGGACAGGAAGGGCAGGACCCAACTCTTCTAGTATAGAGACCATGGACACCGAAAAATATTCGGAAAGCTACAGAGGGAATCCCTCATCCAAAAGTTAATTACACAAAGTTTTTACAAGATTTACAAGGTATAAGACTAAGTTACCACTTGAATGGGGAAGAAGTAGAAAAGGTAGTTAGACAGATTGTGGGTCCAGACTGGCACATGATTTGTGGCACCTGGAATCCTCGTAATGCAGAGCTTAAACCACTCCCACATAGTGACGCAGAATTAGACAACAGAGTGAAAGGTCTTACAGACCGAATTTCTGAAAAATGGAAACCTAGAGCAGATTGGACTTGCATTAATCAATGCATACAGCAAGAGAATGAAACTGTAGATGGGTACTATGGTAGATTATTGGAATGTTTCAATAACCATAGTGGTATGGCTATTCCTGAAAATCAGACACATGATACCTCGTATGAACAGCAACTGAAAATGCGTTTTAAAAGGTTGCATTGCACCTATCAGTAGCTTTATTACAAAGCATATGATAGATCATCGAACAAGTAGGCTACAAGCCTTACTTGAATATGCCAGACATGCTGAAAGACACTTTAATAGTAAAAGAAAAAGAAGACACAGATCTTCACAGCTGAAGACGGAGCAGAGGTCTTTGTAGTACAGTCAGGTAAAAAGGGTAAGAAAAATACCCAGGGAAATAGACAATCTGACAAAAGGTCAGAAGATTTTGAAGAGAAAAAAGAAAGGTGAGTGCTTTAAGTGCGGCAAGAAAGGACATTTAGCAAGGGATTGCAGTCTAAATAAAAAGGTGACTACAGAAAAAAAAGGTGATGAGGACTGACTATATGATAGTGATGAAAATCAGAAATCATCAGGGAAGGAAAACAAACAAAGGGCAAACGTAAATGTAGTGGAAGGAACAGAGGCAGTGCAAGCAGATGTAGAGGATGAAGAAAGTGAAATTTTAGATTTGGCATTACTGAGCTTGGAGCTCTATTTGGCAGACACAAAACCGGAAGTTACACTTCTGGTGGAAGGAAGGGAAGTGAAATTCTTGTGTGACTCAGGAGCGTCACGAACTTTGATACACCCTTCAAAGTTACCAGAATATTCTGAATCACCTGACTATATATTAGTGAAAGCAGCAAATGGACAGCTATATAGGGAGCCACTCTCCCATGATATAGCAATAACTGACCCTGTTTCAGGCATGACTCAGAAAAGTAAAATTGTAGTTTCTGCAAAATGTCCAGTAAACTTACTGGGAAGAGATCTTATGCAGATATTTGGCATAGCGGTAGTTCAAACTATGCAGCGTATGGAAGCACAAAGACAAATGGATACTTTTGTGGTGCGACCGGAGGGTGAAACCTTTTACTGGTACAGCCAGGACCTAGTTACTACTGGTCCAGGGGCAGTAACCGGAGAACTGATGAATGTAGCCATCAGTAAGGCCCCCTCCCTTGACACTGACCAACAGCATTTGTTACATTGTACTCTATACTACTGTAGCACGCCAGGACCTGATAAAGAATATGAGCAAGAGTAGTTCAAAAATCCTGCTAACAGATTAGTATTACGAACCTTGTATTGGGATACTGAAGGAAACAGTGTGGTAAGCTGTTCACTACCTCAGGAATTTATGACACTGTACAAATCTAATAGACTACCACATGTCAGCTTGACAAAGAATAAGGATGTGAGATGGGCAGACTTAGGAGAAAAAGTAACAAGATGGGAAAAACAAACTGATTTAGAATTATCAGAACAGGGAATACAAAAACAGAAATTGAATTGGCTAACACAAACACATCCAGCTGTACACTTACAAACTAGTGAAGACAGCTGATTAGCATTCTTATTAGAAGAAGAAGAAAAAGCCTTGTGTGATATACCAGATATTCTTTGGTCAACAGGTAAATCAGATGTAGGACTTATTCAAACAGCAGGACCAGTAACTATTACACCAAAATCAGCATTTAGACCACAAAAAAGACAATACAATACCCCTTGAGGAAAGATGCACAGCAAGGAATTAAGCCTATAATAGCAGCATTACTCAAGGAAGGAGTACTGGTAGAATCTCTTGATTCACCATGTAACACCCCTCTATTTCCTGTTAAAAAAGCAAACAGGGAATGGCGGATGGTACAGGATTTACAAGCTGTAAACAATGCAATAATACCCAGAGCACCTACGGTGCCAGACCCACACACCTTGTTGAATGATTTGAAACCACAACAAAAGTATTTTACTGTGGTAGATATAAGCAACGCTTTCTTTTCAATACCTATACATCCTGATAGCCAGTATTGGTTTGCATTTACATTTCAGGGTAAAAGATACCTATACTCGGCTACCGCAGGGATATTGTGAAAGTCCAACGATATTTGCACAAGAAATGGCAAGCAACCTGGCAGGGTTTACTCCACCAGGAGGTAGTCAGATTCTACTTTATGTAGATGACATCTTGCTAGCAGCCCCTACCCAGCATCAATGCAGGGAAGATACGATAGCATTATTGAAATTTTTAGCAGCACAAGGACACAAAGTAAACAAAAGTAAGTTACAACTTTGGAGAAAACAGGTTAGATACCTAGGATATGTAATATCCAATGAAGGTAGAATATTAGACGAAGACAGAAAAATAGCGATTTTACAGGCACCCAAACCAGCAACCAAGAAGGAAATGATGTCCTTCTTGGGAACGACTAATTTTTGTCGAAGCTGGATATCAAACTATGCTTTAGAATCTGCTCCACTGGCTGATTTAATATATAAAACACCAATGGCAGCACAAGATGTATTACAATGGACACCTGAAGCAGAAGCAGCTTTCTGCAGACTAAAACAATTGATAGCTTCATCACTAGTTTTAGGACTTCCAAATTACCACAAAAGATTTTTTCAGACCGTAGATTGTAAGCAGGGATACATGACGTCAGTTCTGACGCAACAGCATGGGGATAAGCAACGCCCATAGCTTACTATTCATCACAGTTAAATCCAGTGGCACGATCATTGCCTCACTGTGTGCAAGCAGTAGTCGCAGCTGCAATGGCAGTACAGGCTTCGCCTCAGTGGTGTTGTTCCACCCTCTCACATTGAGAGTGCCTCATGCAGTCGCGATAATTTTACTGCAAGAGAAAATAGCATATCTATCTCCTGCTAGACATCTTTCATGTATGACCATACTGCTGAGCCAACCTCATATGGTAATTGAACGTTGTACAACATTAAATCCATCAACGTTACTTCCAACTCCTGTGGATGGCACACTACACAGTTGCCTGCAGGAAATTGAGCAAATAACTTTGCCCAGACAAGACCTTACTGATATGCCCTTGGATGATGCCGAGGTGACATTTTATGTGGACGGTTCATGCAGAAAGGGTCCTACAGGGAAAAATCTAGTAGGGTATGCAGTAGTCACAGATACAGAGATTTTAGAAGCCCAACCCGTCTGCTCAAGCAGCAGAACTGATCGCTTTAACACGGGCTTGTACTCTAGCGAAAGATAAATGTGTGAACATATATACCGACAGTCAGTATGCTTTCTCTACAGTGCATGTTTTCGCACAGCAATGGAAAAATAGGGGAATGATAACATCTACTGGCAAACCGATTAATCATGCGCAACTTATTTTGAACTTGTTAGATTCCATTCAGTTACCTACTAAAGTAGCTATTTGTAAATGTTTAGCTCATACAAAACAACAGGATGCAATTTCAAAAGGAAATGCAAAAGCTGATGCAGCTGCAAAGCAAGCAGCCTCAGAAATTTTACTTTTAACCGAGGAATTACAACCCTCTGAGATTTTAGATTTAGAAATGTTAAAAACAATGCAGACATTAACTACAAAAGCTGAGAAACAAAAATGGGAGAAACGAGGTGCAATCCTCGAAAATGGACTGTATATCTCCAAAGAGAAAAAAACAATATTGCCGTCTAATTTATTTAGATATGCAGCTTTGTTGAGCCATGGGCAGTGCCATGTCTCAACAGGGGGGATGGTACAGTTAGTAAATCGAATATTCCAAACATATGGATTCATAAACTTCACACAAAAATTTTGTGCAGCATATCATATCTGTAACAAACATCATGCACAAGGAGCATTCAAACCCAAGCAAGGGAGTTTTCCTATACCACCATATCTGTTCCATACTATCTGTATGGATTTCATAGAACTAAACAAATGTGAAGGGAAAAATAACAAATAAAACTGTTTTGCAGTTGAACTCTTTTTCAGATAAAAGACAGACCAGACCATTGGAAGCAGTGCTGACCCCAGGGTCCTGGGTTTGGTTGAAGGTCACGAAGAGGAAGAATTGGGCGAGTCCAAAGTGGGAAGAACCGTACCAGGTACTGTTGGCGACGCCTACTGCAGTCAAAGTTGCTGAAAGGTCGTCCTGGGTCCACCTGACGGACTGTAAACCGGTAAAGAATTTTCAGCTTGATAAACATTTTGTGACTGACACACAACAAAGGCAGGATGGCCAAGAGCGAAATGAGTAAAAATACAGATCAACCCGAAGATATTGTTTAATCATCTTGCTAACTATGCATTTATTGACTATGATTGTGATGACTTTCCTTTGTTGTGGTTCTTCCTACATATAACCACACAAGTGAAAGTGGAGAAAGCGTGATGAACTGTCTATAGACTGGCATCCAAACTTTAACACATACCTAGCTATGAAGCGTGTATATGTAGAGACTATGAACATTTCAAATTGCTGGGTTTGTACTGCCATATCAACAGCATATGGAGGACTGTTGATGTCCGCTGTCCCCTTGGGGATAAATGAGACTTGGGAAAATTTGCTTTTGATACAGGTTCTGTAAGATCACAGGACAAAATTGCATTGTATTTGCCTATTACACAGAGCCGAATTGTATGTTTCTATAAGAATGATACACTCCAAGTGGGTTGGAGTAACTGTAACATAACTGTATCTTATAAATGCTATATTAAAACTAAAGATAAAAGCACTATTTGTAGCACAAATTATGATTCATATTTGAGCTTAATGAAAACAACATTAAGTGAAGTGCAGAGAAATCCTGTCTTGCATAAACAATTGTCTGTTATAGACAAGAAAATGTTTCATTCAGAACTAACCCGCATCAGTACCAAAGTAGAAAACTGTTATTTTATTTGTGGGAAAAAAGCATACAAATGGCTACCTGAGAATTGGTCCGGCAGTTGTTTTTTGGGTTATCTGGTTCCAGCTATAAGGCATACTGCAGAATTACCTCTAGGTAAGATACGAAATGTAAGAGATGTAGCCCGAAAACCTGAAGATCCTATCGGAAAACCTGTAAATCCAATGGGAAAAATCGAAGCTGGTTGGAAAAAACATCATTCCGTGAAAGAAAGAAAAATTGACTCATATGGACTTGAGTGACAGTGTCATATCCTGGGCTGGAATATTTCCAGCATATGGAGCAGTCAAATCGATCTGGGAGTTGAGAAAACTGTCGAAACTTCTCGAAGTAATGAGTAACGCAACTTTTTCTGCTCTCGAACTAGTGACTGACGAACTGAATGCAATGAGAACTGTTGTGCTACAAAATCGAATGGCTCTCGACTTCACCCTAGCGGCGAGAGGTGGTACTTGTGCGCTTATCAAAGAAGAATGCTGTGCGTACATACCAGACAATCGACACGAAATTAATGATCACCTAGAGGTAATACAGCAGGTATCGGCCATGACTGAACCAGGCCCAAACCCACTGACTAACTTTTTCCAGAGTCTGTTTGGTGGGTGGGGTTCTATCCTAATGAATATTTTGATTGCTATTTGTGTTGGTCTGCTCCTATTAGGAGCATGTGTCTGTTGTGGGATCCCCTGTATGAAAAGATTAGTCAAAGATTTTGTTGATACATCTGTAACTGAAACTTTGTACCAAGACACTGAATTGGAACTATTGATTCCAGACGAAACTTGTTCCGAAATATAAACAAAATGACTAGCCTAGTTAAAAGTCCTTAAAGGAGAAGGCTAGGAGACGATATAACATTGTTTATGTTTCTGAATAGAATAAAAAGTATTAAAAGGGAGGAAAATGTTAGAAAAATATGTATTTGAACATGTATAAAGTGCTAGTTTAAAAGCAAATAGTATATAATGCATTTTACTCTATTTACAATATGGCAATAAGAATGATTTTACATGTAATTGCTTGAAGCTTTGGAGCTGCAGTGTATTTGAACTCTGACCCTGGCAGTAGCCAGCTCAGCAAGCTTATGTTTTTCACTAATGATTATCTGCTGGGTCAGGAAAATTAAATGTATAAAGCATTGAATATTCTTATTCCTTCCTCTGAGATAATTGACCTTGTGAATGTATCAGAGATAAGACACAGCTGCTAAAGTAAAAGTTGCAAGAAGAACAAAGTATATTACAAGAGTGAACCGACTATTGTATTCAAGCTAGCCTGAGACCTTGGAAGAGTAACATTTACAGAAAGACATTATAATGAACCAGGTGCTTTGCAAGGCTGTATTATTCCCATGGGAAAACTTTTAAAATGTATAACATCAGATTTTTCTTATGAATAGAATATTGTAGACCATAGTGATGTAGGTGCCCTGTGACTAACCACGTCAGTAAGGTGGGCACAGCCTGAATGTAAGACTATATAAAATTGTGCATTTCCTGCATCATGTCAGACAAAACTCTGTACTTGTATTTTTTGCCTCCTGGTGTACACTAGCAAACTTTTGCATCTGAGCCTCCTGTGTTGTTATCATTTGTTTTTATTTAACAGTTTGCAACTAAATTATATAAATATGGTTTGTTTTCATTTATATAAATTTATGACTGCCTATGGCCCAATCAGACCTGTCAGTGTAATACTCCCTTCGGTGTGTACAACACCAGACATATGCAACAGCTGGCACCTCCACAAAGGTTCCTTAACAGAAGAATACAGGGTCTAAACACATTGCTTATACAGATCGCCTTAAAGCCCTCCCTCGCTACTTCATCTCCCACAGTTTATTGAAAGGCTATCTATGCCCAGCATACGAGGCATCCTCAGAACTACTTCTGAAGGACCTATTGCACATCTGCAAAACAAACAGCATCAAACCCACTAGATCCAAGGATTTAAGTTTTGCTTAGACTTAAAGACAGGCTGGTGAGCCAGACTTGTGTTTCAGAGGATCCCTATCCTCTGAACACTCTCACCATCCACATAGGGCACAGTCCAACCCTAACCCTATTTGTGTGCAGCCTTTATCAATGGATGGAAACTTGGAAATTCACCTCAGGCTCATAAGTCTGGCTCCCATGCCTGTGATAGAAAGAGGCAGACATTAATGCCTAGACTTACCCCTCTATAGCCTCTAGACACTTTGTAACTAACATACTCTCTCCAAATAGAAGCACATGATATCAAGGATAAAGGGACACAATGCGGTTGGGACTGCACAGCTAGGCTTAGGCCTTGGTGATCATTATCCTGGTATATACCGATGAACAGGTAAACGCCTGACAAAAGCCTCACCCATATCAAGAATTAATTATTAACCTTGTATGAAAAGCAACCACCCTAGCAACAGATTTAAAAACATAAATATAACAAATGCAAAAGATAAATGCATAAACATGCATCACAAATTATTAAAGGATATTTGTGATACTGTACTGGCAATTATTATGCTTGCTAAAACTACTACACAAGACAAGAAACATGGGGGTTTCTAAACAAAAAAACAAAAAAAAAAAAAAAAAAAAATCATACTACGGAAATGAGGCCACAAAAAAGTACACATTGCAGAAATTTCCTGAATGCAAGAAAATATAATTTATACTTGGGGGGGGGGGGGGGGGGGGTAACTTCACTGCAGGGAACATAGGATAACTGAGGGACAGATCCATGGTTTCATAGGTTCATACTAGGCTATCTTGCCCTAGGGCATTTATAAGCCTAGCGAGAGTGTGTTTGGCTTTCACCACCCATTTAAAATTAATTTTGCAATGCCCTTTTTCGAGGTTAGTATACTGTGCCTCTGTCTAACAGTGATACCCGGGGTAAACCTACGATCCCCCATCCACTCATCAAGATTCCTCTTGAAGAGAGTCAATGAGGGACTCTGCCTAACCTGGACTGGGATTTTATTCCAGAGTGAAGGGAGCCTCTGGGTTATGAATCTGTCCCTCTAGCATGTCCTATTTATTTCAGCGCTGAGGTTCAAATCTCTCGATCGCGTAGCTCGATGGGATTTGGATTTTCTGAGGTGCAACATGTCCATTAATTCCGGGTTGGACATGGCTTTGTACGTCAGGCACAGATCGCCTCTGAGCAGGCGGTATGCCACTGAGTAGAGCTGGAGTTCCTTTAACCGGGCAGCATATGGCATCTGTTTGAGCCCTTTGATCCTCTTGGTGAGGTACTTTTGGTGTCTTTCCAGTTGCTGCAGGTGTCTGGTAAGGTACATCCCAAAAGGGGCACTGTACTTAATTAGGGGCCTGATGAGGGATGAGTAAAGAGGCACGATGACCTCCCCTGATCTAGATGTGAATCTAGATGATTAGGTGGGCTATATAAAATGTTTTTCTAACCACTTTGGCCATGTGGTTGTCAAATGAGAGATTGCTATCAACTTGGGTCCCCAGGTCCCCAATTACTTCTTCCGTACTTAATGGATTACCACTTATGTGGTAATTTGTGGGCACTTAAGGGGATGACTATACACTTTTTGTCGTTTAGCTTGAGGCCATGGCTCTGGCACCAGTTGTCTGTTTCTATGAGGCCCTTTTGGAGGATGCTTGTGTCGGCTGGAGAGTTGATTATGGCACCCAGTTTGCAGTCATCTGCGAACATGGTCAGCCACAGTCCTTCCGTGTTGGCCTGTACCTCTGAGAAATATATACCGAACAAGAGAGGTCCCAGGACTGAGCCTTGTGGGACGCCACTTGTAACTGATTTGGAGTCTGACATGGCTCCAGCAATTCTAACCATGTGGGTTCTGTCCTTGAGCCAGTTTGCAACCCATCTAGTGACAAAGGGGTTTATATTTAAGCTGGTGAGCTTATTTACAATGCCCGAGTGGAAGGCTTTTGCGAGGTCCAGGTAGGCTGTGTGGACCACCTTCCCCTTGTCAATGGCCTTGGTGACTGTTTCAAAGAAATCGTCCAGGTTTAAGAGGCAGGATCTGCCCTTAACAAAGCCGAACTGGGTACAATCCAGTGTCTGTAGGTCCCCAATATCTTTATTTATAAGGTCCATGATGATCCTTTCCATAGCTTTGCAGACCAAGCTAGTCAGGCTTATGGGGCGATAGTTTCCAGGATCCGTTGAGGTACCACCTTTGTGGAGAGGGACCACCGTTGCTGTACGCCACTCTTTGGGTACATATCCTGTAGTAAAGCTGAGATCGAACAGTAGTTTTATGTTTGGGTTTAGCTCTTCTTGGAGTTCATGTAGGACGCAGCCCGGGGCACCGTCTGGTCCCATTGATGCTGTGTTTTTTGCTTTGGAGAGGACGGCTCTTACCTGAGCATCTGAGATGTCAGGGGGGCAGCACTCTGCTGGGATAGATATTTGCCCTTTTGGTGGGGGGGGGGGGGTTGCGCTGAACCTGTCAACTAGGATGTTGGCAATGTCTGTGGGTTCAGTGTATTTTTTGTCATTTTAGACTAATTCTGAGCATATCTGGGAATTCCCACCCAGGTTCCTAACATAACTAAAGAAAGCCTTGTGATTATCCTTGGTGTCCTGTGCAATTTTTCTCTCAAAGCTGGCCTTAGACGATTTTATAAGTTCCCGTAGTTTTTTGCTAATACTGATCAGAGATGCCTTCCCTTTTTGGGATTTTGCTCTATCATGTAGTAGCTTCCTCCTTCTATTGTATAGTTTGTTTATGGCTAGGGTCCACCAGACAGGACGTCTGCCTTTGGAGGAGCATTCCTGAAGGTGTTCATAGAATGCATTTATAAAAGGATTCTGCGGGTCTGGGCTGTATTTTCCACAGGCCCGGGGGCTTTTAAGGATTCCACCTCGGTTTTGAGGAGTGTGAAATTTGCTTTAGAGAAGTTTTTCACTGTGGTTTTCTGGGCAGGGGGTGAGGTCGGGATGTGAATATCCAGTGAGATTAGTTTATGGTCTGATCTTACCAGTGAGGGATACACTTCTGGTCTAGAGCATAGAGTCCCCATGTTGGCGATGATCAGGTACAGTATGTTTTCCCCTCTTGTGGGAGTGGTAACAAGTTGTTACAAAGCATTTGAGTTTATAAATTCTAGGAACCTTTGGGCTAGGGTGTTGGAGCTAGAGTAATACTCCCAGTCTATGTTTGGATAGTTGAAGTCGCCCAATATAATGGTGTTTTGGAGAGACCTTCATATTTTCCAGTGTTCTCAGGAAGGCCGAGTGGAGTTCCTGGGTTTGGGAGGGTGGTCTGTAGCAGGCTATAAAACTGGAAGGCAGTTTCACCCACTGTTAGTTGCACATTGATAGTCTCTGATGCTTCGTGCTGTGCCACCAACCTGGAGGACGAATATTGATACTCCCCCTCCTTTTGTGGTTCGGTCCAAGTTTTGGGGCCGAAAAGCATGGTACGAGGTATAACCTGGTAGTGCTGGGGTGCTCTCGGGAGCCTTGAACCAGGTTTCTGTTACTGCACAGATATCGATGTTCTCCATGCTAAGGAGAGTTTCGAGTGCATGCATCTTGAGGTTTAGACTTCTGGCATTGAGTAGCACTACTCTTAGTTTCTTATCCCTTGTGATACCTATGGAGGTGGGTTTGTCTTTTGAGCCTTGCCTAAAAAAGGCTGGGGGTAGCAAGAACCTTTGTCAATATCTGAAAGCCCAGGGGTGATAGGTGCAAGCCGTCCCTAACGAAGCATCGTGGCTTGTCGAGCATGTCATCCCAGGCGGACAGGCATTGGATCCCCTTTGAATGACACCAATACTTAAGCCAATTGTTGAAATTGACCATCTTGTCTTCATATTGTGGCATCATTCTTGGTAAGGGTAAGATGCTACTCAAGGTCAGGGTCATACTGGCCTGGGCTACATGCTCAGAGAGCTCCTCTATGTCTCTTTTCATGTAGTCCAGGGAGGTACGTCTCAGGTCATTCACACCAGCATGGACAATGACTGAGTCATATTTGTACTTGCCTCGGAGTGACCTGAGTGCTTGTGTTATGTGGCGGATCCTACCGCCCGACAGGCAGCTCACCGTGACCTTCTCCTTGTTCAGCCTGGTGAGCAGGACGTCAGTGTGCCTGACGATAGAGTCACCTATTACAGGTGTGTTGTTTAGCCTTAAGGGCTATGACTGTTCGGCACACTGGCTTTGTGAGCTATGTGTTGCACGTGTTTTGTTTTGGGGTAGCGGTTGCTTGGGTGTCTGCTTTGGAGGCCTCTGCTGCTTAGGCAGATTTTTATTTAGAGCCTCCGAGTATGTTTTTGTGTGTTTGGTTTGCTGTCGTGGTAGGTCTATGTGAGACTGGAATTGTAGTGAGTGTGGTTTCCTTTTCCTCCTGTCTGGTTACGCCAGTACTGAGTTGAGAGAGCTTAGCCTCCAGTTTGGCTATATGGTTGCATCTCTCACATGTATTGGAATTTGTTGGGAGGAGGAGAGGGTTGTCTGTGTACATGAGGCAGCTGTAACATTGCCTCAAGATTCCCCGGCTGGACCGGAGAGGAGACTGACAACTGACCTTTGGACATGCTAGAATAGTATTGGGAATTCCTTTATAATTGAATAAAAAAGGGCCAATGGGGAACAAGGTACTCAAGGGGAGTTTGTGAGGGTGTAGTGCTTTTAATTTTTTAGTGCTGACATATAATTGCTTTAGTGAGCAAGTGCCAAGTAACTTAAATGCAATGTGCTACAGGTAACTTAAATGCAAAAACGACAAACAGTAACTTTCATTCAAGTGAAACAAGGAAATAAGTACATTAAGCAATGCAGATATCACTAGGGATACACAGAAGCGCTGAAAAGCCGCGTTTTAGGTGGAATTAGCGTTTCAGGGAAACAACAAGCAAACAAACAACAAGCATACAAACAAAGCTAGATTCAGCAGGCCTGGATCTAGTCTATGCTACAGCAAACAAGGTGTACCAATTTCAGTAAGAAGCAGTTCAAATACGCAGGCACTATAAGCCTTTAACCAGAAATTCCCAGCTCAGAAGGGCAGAGTCCAGCCTCTCCTCCCACAAGAGTGCAGAGCACGAACCCTCTTAATGTAAAACAACTGGCCTGAAGCCCAAGTGCTTAAACCAGAACTAATACACTTTTAGAATAACAGACACTGAGCCCTCAATCAGCAGTTCCCAACTTAGAAGGATGTAAGCTACCTGTCCTGCCACTACAGTGCAGACCACAAACCTTCTTAATGTAAAACAACTGGTCTGAAGCCCAAGTGCTTAAACTAAAAGGCTTAGAATGAGTTACACCAAGCAGTAATAAATACAATTGAGTACTTTTAAGATGACGCAAAAGCAAAATAAAAAGTAGGAAGAAACACAAATACAGTAAAAGCAGATAATTTTTTTTTTTTTGAGTGAGCAAATGAGATGGGCCCAGGCGGAGTATCCAAGTGCAAATTTACAAGAGGGGCGGGCAGTTTCAAAGCCACCAAGATTAACACCAAGACAAAAACAGGGAGGGAGGGTGGGTGGGGACCTACAGTCACAACTTCCAGCTAGATATTGCTCAATGCAACACAAACAAATTACTTTAAATTGTGTATTATTTGATAAAAGTGCAGATAAAAATCTACTTAGCTCCACTCATGCAGGTCTCAGTTAAATAACTTGCGTACTTTTTGAGTACTACTACTTAGGCTAATCAAAAGAATCCTCTTCATGATACAGCTAACTGCCCACTAAAGTTCCTATTTCACATCACCTAGGATGCCAGGTTAAACAAAAGATTATTCTGACAATAATTTAAATGCAAATGGGAAATCCAAGTGAAACACTGAACATTTTTGGAAATACACTTCAGAAATATCAGATCTTGATCTCTGAATGATTCAAAATACCTGGCATGTACTCTCAACAAAACGGAATTTCAGGACAGAGACTCAGATTTCCTGTCAGGAAAAAAATCCCGACGCGTGGCATCTTAAAAATACTAATGTAACACACAAAAGTTGTGTTTAATTTCCCCTCTTCTGTATATGATAACCGTTAGGTTAATACAGACAAAGGTTAGGTTATGCAAAATACCCACCCATTACTACAAAAGGCATTCTGGGTTAAGGTATAGTTTTAGAATGTTTTTAATGTACTTATAATGTATTTTAGCTCAACTATAATTGTCATCCCCTTTGGGAAAAATAAAGTACCCACAATTTATCATAGACAGCAACCCACTGAGTACGGAAAAAGTAATCAGAGACCTAGGGACCCAAGTCGACAGCGACCTCTCATTTGACACCCACGCTGCCAAAGTGGTTAGAAAAACATTCTACCTTGCACACCTTATGAAGGGATTCACATCCAGATCCAAGGATGTCATTGTACCCCTATACTCCTCCCTCATCAGACCCATGATTGAGTACAATGCCCCATTTGGTATGTACCTCACCCGGCATTTGCAACAGCTGGAGAGACCACAAAAGTACCCCAAGAGGATCAAGGGTCTCCAACATATGTCTTATTCTGCCAGACTAAAGAAACTCCAGCTCTATTCAGTAGCATACCGCCTGCTCAGAGGTGATCTCTGCCTGACGTACAAGGCCATGTCCAATCAGGAACCGATGGACATGCTCCACCTCAAAAAATCCAAATCCATCAGAACCACGAGAGCTAAAGACTTGAACCTCGGCACAAGTATGAATAGGACATGCGGGAGGGATAGATTCATAACCCAGAGGCTTCCCATGCTCTGGAACAAGATCCCAGTTCCCGTTAGGCAGAGCCCCTCACTGACTCTCTAAGAGAAATCTTGATGAGTGGATGGGAGATCGTAGGTTTACCCCAGGGGTCACATCTGTGTTGTTACTAGACAGGGGCACAGTAAACCAATTATATTATATAAGGGGACCTTCACTGTGTCACTAGTCAGAGGCACAGTATTCTAAATCTATTCTGTGCATTTTTTGTACCATTTCATGGGGTGGCGAAAGCCACATCACTATGGCTAGGCTTACAAATGCCCCAGGGCAGATTAGTACTAAACTATGAAACTTAGCTTAACTATAATTGTCACTTAATTATTTAGTTATTGGATTTTTGGGTGTGATGTATTTTTTTTTTGGTATTTAGACAACGTTTTAATTGTAGTTAGCTACTCTGATGATGCCCTGAGCTTACAGGGTGAAAGCACTTAGTCGTGGAAATAAACAGTTCCATTTCTTCGCGTGGACATATACAGCGTCAGTGGTGTTTTTTTATCTTATTTTTTGTTGGTGTTGCACGTTAGTGCTCGAGCAAGTTGCTTTAATTACTTGTTTCGTGCCCTACATTGTTTTAACCACTACAGAGTATGGAGGGATTACTGCAGAAACTTGAGGAGGTACTACTGTTACTCAAACAGCAGCAGTCATTGAACTCCCACAATATGGAACAATTTACTTTGTCTAATTCCCAAATGGACATATTGACTCTACACACTACAACAGGCAGCTCAGGTTTGATGGCTAATGGACTTGAGGTGAATAACCGGTCCCAAAAAGGAGCAAGAACAAGTGAAACGAATGTTTCAGCTCTGAATTTTGTTTTTGCATCCTACGGACCCCCCCCCCCTGCAACAGATGAAGGACTTGGTACGGTCCACACACAGCTCTGTACCTTTGAGAAACTTTTGAGGAAGTTCAATGGTTTGCAAGCGGACAATTTATTTTTGAAGCGTTCTTTGGATTTAAAACAGGTCCCAAAGGGCCTGCGAATTTGGAAATAACCGAACGAAACAGAAGTGGGTTCCATAATGCACGGTGAGCTTTTAGAACTTTTTGACCGTACTGGGTTAGACCTTGTGCGGATTATACTAACAGAGAATGAACAGAAGTTGTGTTCAGTAGAAAAACAGATTACTGAGCTGAATAACAGTATTACCAATGACTTGCTCTTTGAGATTAATGAATCCTTTTATAATACAATACTGGTGGATACAGACAAATATATGAAAGATTAAAAGAAAATCCAAAAGGGACACTTGACGATTATCTAAACAAAACAGTATATCCATCTCCTAGAAAGGGAGAAATTGGAAAACGAAGTGTTAGGCAGTAGGTCTGAAGTTGATGGTACAAGGGACAATGAACCGACTTACTGAGATCTAAAAAAAAAAAAAAATCACCATTTCTTTGTAACAGCCTCCACTCCCAAAAAGGTCCCAGGGACTACAGAACAGGAATAAGAGAACTTGGGGGGGGGGGGGGGGGGCAAGAGAGGAATTCATCTTACCAACAGTACCAATGGAGGAGATAAGTTTGTAACACGTTTGGAGGGTCATACATTTGACAATGAAATGAACTACATTGAAATGGACATTCATGATCAATCCTTATGTTGAAAAGGAAAAGTACTTTTACTCCTCCAAGCAATAATTATATTGCAACATTTGAGACTATATGTGAAAATGAAATGCAGGTTATCCTCATGAATTCAAACAAACAAGAGAACAACTTAACGCTACAAGAAAGAATGTTTTAAAACATCTGAATG
Organism: Protopterus annectens; assembly: GCF_019279795.1. Lineage (NCBI taxonomy): Eukaryota > Metazoa > Chordata > Ceratodontiformes > Protopteridae > Protopterus > Protopterus annectens. The sequence continues at coordinate 1,156,701,142 of NC_056728.1, forward strand.
ACAAAAATCAGACTAGAGTTATGAAACACAACAAGGGTGGGGGAGTTGTTGTCATGGACCAGCAAGAGTATGTTTTCAGAATATATGAATTATTAAATGACAGTGACACTTGCATGAGAGTTTCCATTAACGAGCTGAGGAGAGCTTACAGTAAAACTGATTGGGTTCTACATGATTTTTAACTCAGGATGTTATAGATTTTAATGAGTACAAATACATGACAGTGGATTTTCCCGTGACACCTCGAATTTTCAGGATTCCCAAAATCCACAAAATTTTAGACAGCCCACCATTTAGACCAAATGTCACTGCCACTGGGTCAAAAACAGAGCCCACAGCAGCATATATTGATTTTTGGTGTAAAAGCACTCAAGTGTTGCACACATATTTTGAAAGATTCATGGCACTGTTTAGAAACCCTCAAGGATACACCTATAAAGGACGAATTTATATTTGTTACGGTTGATGTTATGAACTTATTTACATCCATACATGTTGTGGGGTTGGCACTGTTTGGGGAAGCTGTGATTAGAAAAGAAGGGATTCACAATGTGAAAAGGTACCTACTGGTGGAATTAGTATTGAACAATTTTTTGGTATTTGAAGAGGAATTCTTTCACCAAATAACAGGTGTAGCCATGGGAGCCAAATGTGCACCAATTTGCACGAATTTGGTGCTGGCTAAATGGGAGGAAAAGTGGGTGTTTTCCTATAACTTTTTTGACAAGGTGATTACATGGCTGAGATTCCTTGACGATATACTAATTCTGTGGAAAGGAAATACAGCCGAGTTAGAAGAATTTACTGATTATTTGAATTCTACCACAACATTTCTGAAATTTACATACAGAATAGGTAGAGAGAGTATTATCTTTTTGGATATTTCATTAAGTTGGGATAAACGTTAACAGATTTAACTCTAAGGTTACACAGAAAAGAGACTTACTCGAATTCCTTGCTTCATTATAACAGTTGCCACCCTAACTTTCAAAGAGTACTGTAAAAGGGCAAATGGTAAGAATTTTGAGACTTGCAAATGAGGAGACAGACTTTACACATGAAATGTATACTTTAGTGGGAATGTTTAGAGAAAGAGGATATCCCACCAAATTACTTATTAGAACTAGAAACAAAATATGTAAGAAAAGGAAAGAAAGGTTCTGGCCTATTCTACATACTAATCAAGGGAGCACATTTGCAAAGATAAAAGAAACTCAATATTACAGCACTTTAGTTCTCCCTTTTAATAATGATGTTTTACAGATAAGTTATATTGTAAATAACAGCTGGAATCTAGTTTTAAGCCCTGAAATGAAAAATATCTTAGGGTTTACAGGGTTTACTCCAAAAAACATTTTTCTAGAGGTGCAAACCTTAAGAATTTATTTGAAAAAACAGTAAACAAGAAAAGGATGTTTTCCAGAATGTCAAAATGTAACGTGTAAAGCTTGTAAATTTATCAACTCAGGTCCATATGTAATGGTAGACTGTTATCACCATACGAACCCAAGCCCTGGCTATTGTAATACTAAAATGGCAGTGTATATAGCTACTTGTTTGTCCTGTTCAGCTTTTTACGTGGGTAAAATCACAAGAATACTGAAAGAAAGAGTTTTAGAACAGGTTAGGGACATTAAAAAGAAAGAAAGTGCATTATATGACCATTCTGTGAAATGTACGAGGTTCAATAAGTTATTATTGACAAGGTGTTTGACTATGGTAGGGGAGGCGACTTAAATTTACATTTAGAGAAAATGGAATTGGAATGGCAATTGAGAACTAATGCCACAACACCTCCTGGTATTAAAATGTGTCACTAAGTTCAGTTTTAAAACTAAAAGCACTACAGATTTGATTATATTAATTTAAGTTAACATTGACATTTGATGTGTACTGTATATATAAAGTTGACTAAGGGTGAGTTTTGGAATTGTATTGTGATGAGTTTTATCATTGGTTACTAATATTGTTCATTAATCACCAGAACTGTTTATTATTATAACACTACATGGAATTAAGAGTGCGTTTTAGAATGTTTTTAATGTATTTTAGCTCAACTACAATTGTCACAATTATTGGATACTCTGATGATACCCTGAGCTTACAGGGTGAAAGCGCTTAGTCCTGGAAATAAACAGTTCCTTCATTTCTTCGTGTGGACATATACAGCATCAGTGGTGTTTTATTTTATTTTTTGTTGGTGTTACACATATGGAAATGATGTATGACTGACTGACATGCAGATTTGCCAGTAACTTCATACATACACTGGTCGTCGACTGACACATATGGAAATAACCCCTGCACATGGAATTTGTGAATGCCCCCCAGAGAGTGAGAGAATGAATATTTTGCATAGTGCTGCTTTCTTGCGTGTGTGTTTTGCTTACTATGCATTAGAAAGCATGCACCTCATACCACATCTCAGTTTTTAAGTACTTTAAGAACATTTGTCCAGTGCATCATTTCTGCTGTGATTTACTGCTTCCTCACAATCCCAACATTGTGTTAAAGGAAAGGCATTTGCACTGATTGTTACAGCAATACTTCACTGTTTTTACAGTAGTGTCTCACAACCCTTTCCATATTCGCAGCCGTTTCCACTGCTGCTGATTATAATTAAGAATGTCTTATTTTTACTACTGTGGGTTATACCATAGTCATACCTTATACTATAAATGTCTTCAGGTAAGTGACCAGTTATATACACACAAGTATAAGCTTAACATAGAAAAGTCCAACTGTGACAGCACATTTTCAGTGGAGGCCCGGGGAGAATGACTCCAGAAGCAGGTCTTTCGATGGGGGGTGGGGGCAGAGAATGCCCACACAAAGGACAGTCTCCGCAGAGAAGGCACCCACAGCCAGGAATCGAACCAGGGAACCTCTTGCTGTGAGGCGACAACACTAACCGTTGTGCCGCACAATGCAATGCAGTACATACATTTTACAGAGAGGTGTATAGTTTTTATATTTGTTTGTGTCTTCCGGCTTTTTCCGGTTAGGGATCGCCACAGCGGACCTCCGGTCCGCTAATGATTGGTAGTGGATTTTTACGTACCGGGTTACCAGCCCTGACGAACAACCTTCAACGAAGGCACGCCCCATTCACGTATGCCTCCACCCAGAAGACACTCTAGCTGAGAATCGAACGGGACAACGTCTTTGAATATATATGTAGAGAGATGGGCGATATTGTAGTGTGCTGGCTCACCTTTAGTTTTGTGCAGAAGTGGGCGTGGCACGGACTAGCAAACCTGAATATGAAATGAGGCATGAATGGCATGCCATGCATAGTAACCAAAAACATCATGCATACAATAAATGTAGATGAGCAGCCATGATTAATGAATGTAGCTCTGTCATTTCTTATGTTATAGCAAACTACAAACATTACACATACTTTGACAAGACTGTACATATTTCCCTACAGTAAGTAAATAAATACTTTATTGGATACTATTGCTGGCTTTTTACGTTAATGCACAAATTCCCTGGGGTCATTATAAAGAATGCGAGGGTCGCTCAAAAATGTTGGCCACTGGTAGCATTCTATTCCACCAAGTTTATCAGTTTATGCACACATATGAAGTATACAAGAGGGCAGGACAGCAATATGCATAGCTTGCCATACAAAGGTTAAGTAGGCTTGAATTCCACCTCTTTCCTAAAAGACCTGCACTTTTCAACCCCATTATTTTAGTTATATGTAGCTCGTGTCAGTCTCAAAAAAGGCTACAACAATGATATTGGCGAGCGCTGGACTGAGGTAATATCGGCATCTGCAATCTTAACTGTGGCTGGTGCACGACCCAGTGCTTTGCATTATCACCAGCAAGACTGGTATAATGGTTAATAAAACAATATTGGTAATTCTTCAATAAAAGGAAGTGTATAATTTGAAATTGGCATGCCATGCATATTAGCCACTGAAAGCAGCTGTGATTACTGAATGTAGCCACCTTGCAGCCCATAATACAAAAACATGTCTTACCAGGAAGTAGTATTGTTTCTGATGAGTGGGCCACATACCAGGGAATTGAAAGCACACCTGGTATGCATTTACAAGTACCTGTCCATAATCACTCAAAATTTTGTGAATCCACTGACCAGTGCCCACACAAATGCCATGGAGGGCATGTGGGCCAACTGCAAGCATTACTTTAAGGGCATGAATGGCACCATGCCACACATGGTGCCCAGCTACTTGGACGAGTTTATGTGGAGAACCAACTACGGCAAGCATCACATAAGAGAATTCCAAGAAGCTGATCATCCCCAAGGTACTGCTACTGGCATTGATGAAAAGTCGATTAGACACCTGCAAGAAAAGGGACATGCTGGACAGTGAATCTGACAATGAAGAGGCAGATCTGGGACCTAAAAGAAACAGGCTATTTTTATTGTGTATATTTGACATTTTATAGTTTTAATTTCTTACTGCGTGCATATTTTTTGTATGGTGGTGATGATGGCCGTCTTAAAAATACGGCAATCTAAACATGCGTGTCCCCTGCCTCATTGCTGCTATATCTGACTGTTAGTGAGAAATAAGAAGTTATGTACCTACCATAACGTTCCATGTTAGTTGTCTTCATCTTGCCTTCCTTCTTGCTGTTTGGGATCGGAGCAGATCCTCGGTTCCGACTCTGCCATCTTCAATAGCTGTTTACTGGCTTGAGGCTAACCCTTATCCCATGATGCCTAGCGATAGCTACCCAGAACTCGTTTGAAATAGCTAATCCAGACACAAGAGAGAAGCCAGTTATCAAAAAAATGGTTGTTCCATGCATTCTAATATCTAAAATAGATTAGGAAGACATACTCAGCCAGTGAAAAAAAAAAAAGGACTCCTCTCAACCAACTAGGATGGGGGACAGAGGGAGGGACGCAAGAAAGAAGGCGAGATGAAGACAACTAACATGGAACATTATGGTAGGTACATAACTTCTTAATGTTAAGTTGTCTATCTCGCCTTCATTCTTGCTGTTTGGGACAGCGTCCCTAGCACCTAACACCCTGGGTGGCTCGGTGGAACAGACTTTAGAACAGTGGAACCAAAGTCAGCTCTGCTCCGGGAGAACATATCCACCTTGTAATGAGAAATAAAGGTATGAGGGTTTGCCCACGTGGCAGCTGCACAGATGGAATCCATGGGCAACCTAGACTGAAAGGCTACGGAGGTGGCCAATGCCTTAGTAGAATGACCTTTCGGTTTAATTGTTAACTCTTTGTTCCTTAACTGATAAATAAAATAGTGTGGGACAACCATCTGGATAAGGTCACCTTGGAAACTGGGAGACCTTATTTAAGGCATAAGAAAGGAATAATTGGTCCGACTTTATTTCTTTAGCTCTGTGCAGGTAAAAATGCAATTGTCTATGAACGTCCAATTGGTGAAGTTTGTACTCTGCCTTGTAGCTATAATTTGGGAAGAACACAGGAAGATCTATAGATTGGTTTAAATTATTTTCCGAGCAGACTTTAGCAAGAAACGAAGGATTAGTTATCAGAGCAACTCTGTCCTTGTGAAACACCAGGTAGGGAGGACGAACACATAGTGCCTGAAGTTCTGAGACGCACCTCGCTGAAGTGATAGCTACCAGAGAGTCTTCCAAGATAGAAACTTGATGGAGCAGGAAGCTGCTGGTTCAAAAAGGGGGCAGAATTAAAGAAGTTAGGAATAAATTAAGGCCCCAAGGGGGAGAGGGATCTCTCACTGGAGGTATAAGAAGAGATGTTCCTCTCAAAACAGCTTTACAGAGCTTATGACACAATGTTAGAATTTGACAAACCAATATGAAAATTAGAAACGGCTGCTAATTGTACCCTAATTGTAGCGGAAGCGGCCCCTGAGTGAAACAGTTGTGCCAGGAATTCCAGAATTTCTTGGACTGGGGCTGAGAAGGGATCCACATTCCTAGACTCCGTCCAACAAGAAAAACGCTTCCGTTTGCTTGCATAAGTTTTTCTCGTTGTAGACTTATGAGAGGAGACGATAATCTCACGGACTGTTGGGGAAACGCTGGGAAGTCTGGCTAAGGTTGGAAGTGGAGCAACCAAGCTGTGAGCTGGAGAGTTTGGAGGGACTGATGCAACCCGCCTGATTGATGAATCAGGAGATCTGGAATTGGGTCCAGAGTCCAGGACTGATCGAGAAAATAATGGTGCAGGAACGGGAACCATATCTGTCGAGGCCCGTAGGGGGCAATGAGGATCATTTTGCAACCCAACGATTTTGCTTTCTGTATGAGTTTCGGTATCGGGGGAAACGGAGGAAAAGCATAAAGAAGTCCCTGAGGCCAATCGTGGACTAGAGTGGCTCTGGGTATGTGACCTGGAAGCGGAAGAAGGGAGAAGTAGTTGCTGCTGCATTTGCTGTTGAAGGGAGTGGCAAAAAGATCGCAGCAAGGTTGTCCCCATTTGCGAAAAATAAGATCTGCAACTTCCTGATTCAGAGACCACTCGTGAGGCATGAGGATAGCTCTGCTGAGCCTGTCCGCTATGACGTTGGATCTCCCAGGGATGTGCATAGCAATAAGAAAACGTTGGGAGGAAATCGCCCACTGCCAAAGTCTAAGTACTTCGACACAGGGGGTAGGATCTGGTTCCACCCTGCTTGTTGATATACCACACCACTGACATGTGGTCTGTTTGAATTGCAATGGCCCCGAAAGGAAGAGATTCTTGAAGAGCTTGCAATGCTAGGAGCACGGCTCTCATTTCTAGGACATTTATGTGCAGATGGTACTCGTGAGGTTGCCAAGTGCCTTGAACTGTCTTGCCCAGATAATAACCCCCCACCCTATCAGGGAGGCATCTGTCGTCACTGTGGCTACTGGAGGGGGTTGTATGAAAGGTCTTCCCTGAGTAACTAATGGGGAGACCATCAACCAAGAAAGGTGTCTTTTGCATGCCTCCGTGATCAGGATCATGTGAGACATAGGTAGCTCTTGGAAAGACCACTGTGTGAAAAGCCACTGAAGAATTCTCATGTGGAAGTGCGCTAGTGGGATTAGAAGAATGGCAGCTGCCATGGAGCCCAGAGTTTGAAGGACATGCCTGACTTGGATTCTTTTGCTCTGCAATAGAATGTGCACTTGTTGACGAATTGTGGACACTCTAGTGGTAACCTTGCGAACATATCTCTTGTATTCAAGTCTGCTCCTACATAAGTGATAGATTGACAGGAGGCAGATTTTTCTAAATTTTTTGTAATACCTAGCTGGGTGCAGGATGTGATTGCATAATCCCACGCTTGTAGAAGTTGATGCCTGGTGGTAGCAGTGAGGAGCCAGTCGTCTAGATATGGAAACACCTGGAATCCTTGATGTCTCAGGTGAGCCGTGACCACTGCCATACATTTGGTGAACACCCTGGGGGCTGTGGTGAGACCAAAGGGCAGAGCTCTGAACTGGTAATGACTGGCCCCCACCCGAAAGCGAAGAAATCTCCTGGAGTGCCTGTCCATCTTGATATGGTAGTATGCGTCCTGAAGATCTATCGAGCACATCCAATTGTCCTGACCAAGTAAGGGTAGAATGGACTGTAGCATGACCATCCAAAATGTTGTTCTTTGTACAGACTTCTTTAGTCCGCTGAGATCCAGAATCGGTCTCCGGTCCTCTGTCTTTTTTGGTACCAAAAAAAACTTTGAGTAAGTTCCGGATCCGTGCTGGTCTGCGGGGACTTCCTGGATGGCTCTTTTTTCTAGCAGTTTTGAAACTTCTATTACTGCTCGCTCCTTCAGATTGGGTGGAACATCTAGAAGGATTTTCTTTGACTGTAAGGGGGGTTGATGGAAGGGAATTTTGTAACCTCTGGATATAATGGACCGTACCCATCTGTCTCGTTAAATTTTGCCAGGCTTTTGGGTACAGTGAAAGTCTTTCCCCGACTGCCTCCAGAGGTGAGCAGCCGGGCAACCCTTCAGGGATGCTGGAAGGGCTTATCCGAGAAAGATTCTCTGTTGCCCTGGTTCTGCGGACCCCCTCTGCCACGAGGGCGGCGTCTATTATTATTGTTCCCCCCTCTGCCTCTGGAGGAAAAATCACGTGCGTCAGACAAGGCTCCCTGAGATTTACAAAACCACATCTTCCCACTCTTCTGACCCTTGGGGTAAGGTCAGAACGGACTCCCATGGCAGAGAATGTCTTGTCTTCTTGCTCACACCTAGTCAACGTGTCTTTCACCTGTGGCCCAAAGAGAAAGGAGCCATCAAAGGGGGTATTGGTGAAGGACACTCGAAAGGGTTCAGCAAAGGGACACAGCCGCATCCACGCATGCCTCCTAAGGGCTATACCCATGTCCGCGGCTCTACTTGCTCCATCGGCTGCATAGGAAATGAGCCTCATGGAGGAGTTAACTACAGAATTAAGCGTCGCTAGCTGGGAAGCTACTTTGGCTTGTGCTCCCTCAGCTGTAGGATATCTCCAAGCTCTTTAAGGAGATCCCTTTGAAGTAGAGTAAAATGATATAGTTCAGTGGGAAAGTTGCTGAAGCAAACATTCGCTTCCCGTACTTGTCCATCGTCCTAGACTCCTTGTTAGGGGGATGAACAGATGAAGAGGTCTCTGCTAGCTCTTTTTTGGTGGCTACTACCACCACCATGGCATCAACGGGCACACCTTTAGAAAGAATTTGCTTATCCAGGGGAGCTGTAATAAATTTACCAGGTCTCCCCGGAGTTGGTTCCACTGTGTCCAGAGCTGACCAAACCTTTCGAGCCACTACGGACAAAAGTGGGTCAAAAGGCGGAGAACCCAGGAGGTGGAAGGTCTCTAACTTAAACGAGTTCTACTAAGAAGGATCAACAACAAACACTAGTAAATAAAACTAAGAAAAGGTAATTATCTAACAGTTTTAAGAAGTATAAGGATATATTTCTACACAAAAATTTTGAAAATTTGAAAATACAAGCCTGAGCCAGAAAACGACACCTCGCAGCTCTAGCAGCAAACAAGATCTGGGTAGCTATCTCTAGGCATTATGGGATAAGGGGTAGCCTCGAGCCTGTAAACAGCTCACGAGCTATTGAAGATGGCAGAGTTGGAGCAGAGGATCGGCTCCGATCCCAAACAACAGGAATGAAGGCGAGACAGACAACTTAACATTATATGTCGCTTTCAAAGCTGGTGATATATACTATGCAAATACTGTGTGTGCAAACCTGTTGCAAATGCGGTATATGTAACTGTCAATTATAAATTTTATATATTCAAATATGTTCTGTTTACAACACGGGTATACGAGACTGTCACTTTACACTACACTCATTCACTGAGAATGCAGCAGTTCTGGTTCGAAGCACACCGTAAAGAATATGAATATTCATTAGGTTTCGAGACCATGAATATTCAATAATACCGACTGATGTAAAATGGCTCGGGCGGTGCTTGCTACTGCGCATCTGGTGAGCCAGTACAATTCAATACCGCCAAGACATGTGTACTGTTATTTTATATAAACAGTTAAATTCACTTAGATTGCCACGAGGACGGTGACGACATCACAATGAATATATTAAGTATTCGTTCACGTCATCGGGTGTTGCGCAGGACCTACTGCTACACCAGGCATGTGGGTTACAAAGATTCAACTATGCCCCCCCAAACGATATTTTACTTGACTGGTTCACCCGGAGTTTCGCGAAGGAGTGGGCGTGGCACGTCTGATTGACGGCCAAACGTGCATATGAATGAGGCATGATTGACATGCCAAAACAAACCCACTTATGGCCGAAATGTAACACAAGCACGATAATTTATAATAAATTCATATAAAGCCCCAAATGTCCATGTAAACACAAACACGAGTTACTTTGCAATACAAGCTATACTCATTATATACAATATAGTCTGATTACTATATTTATATACACTACAAAGGCAGACAGATGATTCAGACTAATGTACTGTATTAAAGAAGTGCGGATTTCAACAGGCTGATGCAACCATTTCAGACAGGGGCAAAGGGAAACAGTTCGCTAGGAAAGTAAACAATTAAGTCATGGCAAAGAAACTGACAATAACTTCAGATAACTAACAGAACACAGCAGGAACAGTTACCGAAATGTTCTCCAAGTATGTAAGCGAATGAAGAAACTCAAAAATTCTGCTTCATAGATTGATATAGGAGGGTAGGGAACACAGAAAAGATACTGATAATACACAAATTCTTAATGAAAGTTTCTTTATCCATTTGTTGTTGTTTTGGCTTTTCCCTGTTAGGGGTCGCCACAACGGAACTCTGGTCCGCCAATGATTGGCAGTAGATTTTTTATGGTGCCGAGTTTCCAGCCTGACGTCCAATCTTCAGCGAAGGCACGCCCATTCACGCACGTCTTTCAGAGGCCACTTGACCGTGGGTTGAAATGCTCAGAACAAATCACAATTCGTCAGTCTTAGAACATCAAACTTGAACTTGCCCTTTTCCTTGAGATATTGTGACTACATAATAAAAACAATTACGTTTGACAAATGTGTGGAGAGAAAAGTGTCTTTCCCTTAATGGAAGTATAAGGATTGTATCCACAAGTAAAACAAGTGTGAGTTGATTATATCGAAGCCTATATTAATTCAGTAAAAGATGTTGATATTACAGCGATTTAAGGCTGTTATTCATCGTGCCCTGCCAGTCCGGCTGAATATTCATTCAGTAACCGCGACGTCAAGCAATGCGGGCGGGGTTTGAGCGGTACTTGCTACTGCGCATCTGGTGAGCAGACAAGTAAAATATACCCCCCCCCTTTTTTTTTTGAGTAGAAAAAAAAATTTTTATAGTTGCGCCCTGACTCCGTCTGTTTCCCTCAACTGCATGTAGAAAACAATCTCTGCGTGTTTATTATTGTAAACCAGACCTAAAATGTTAATAGACCACATTGGTTTTACAATAATAAAACACACAGAGAACCAAAGTACAGTTCATAGGTTCATACTAGGCTATCTGCCCTACGGCATTTGCAAGCCTAGCCAGAGTGTGTTTGGCTTTCGCCACCCCTTGGAATGACTTTACTGTGCCCTTTTTAAGGTTAGTTTACTGTGCCTCTGTCTAGCAGTGACACAGAAGTGACCCCCGGGGTGAACCTATGATCTCCCATCCACTCGTCAAGATTCCTCTTGAAGAGAGTCAGTGAGGGGTTCTGCCTAACATGGACTGGGATTTTATTCCAGAGTGAAGGGAGCCTCTGGGTTATGAATCTGTCCCTCCAGCATGTCCTATTTATTTCTGTGCTTGGGTTCAATTCTCTCGATCGCGTAACTCTAAGTGATTTGGATTTTCTGAGGTGGAGCATGTCCATTAATTCCGGGTTGGACATGGCTTTGTACGTCAGGCATAGATCGCCTCTGAGTAGGCGGTATGCAACTGAGTAGAGCTGGAGTTTCTTTAGCCTAGCAGCATATGGCATTTGTTTGAGTCCCTTGATCCTCTTTATGAGGTACTTTTGGGGTCTTTCTAGTTGCTGCAGGTGTCGGGTAAGGTACATCCCAAATGGGGCATTGTACTCAATTATGGGCCTGATGAGGGAAGAGTACAGGGGCACAATGACCTCCCTTGATCTAGATGTGAATCCTTTCATGATAAGATGGGCTATATAGAAGGTCTTTCTAACCACTTTGGTAACGTGATTGTCAAAGGAGAGATTACTATCAACTTGGGTCCCTAATTTCTTCTTCCGTACTTAATGGATTATCACCTATGTGGTAATTTGTGGGCACTTTGTTTTTCCCAAAGGGTATGACTATACACTTTTTGGCGTTTAGTTTAAGGCCATGGCTCTGGCACCAGTTATCCGTTTCTATGAGTCCCTTTTGGAGGATGCTTGTGTCAGCTGGAGAGTCAATTATGGCGCCCAGTTTGCAGTCATCTGCGAACTTGGTCAGCCACACTCCTCCCGTGTTAGCCTGTACCTCAGAAAAATATATACCAAATAAGAAAGGTCCCAGGACTGAGCCCTGTGGGACGCCACTTGTGACTAGTCTGACATGGCTCCAGCAATTCTGACCATGTGGGTTCTGTCCTTGAGCCAGTTTGCAACCCATCTTATGACATAGGAGTTTATATTTAAGCTGGAGAGCTTGTCTATGATGCCCGAGTGGGGTATTGTGTCAAAGGCTTTTGCGAGGTCCAGGTAGGCTGTGTGAACTAACTTACCCTCATCAATGGCCTTGGTGACTATTTCAAAGAAGTCGACCAGGTTCAAGAGGCAGGATCTGCCCTTAAAGCCGAATTAGGTAGGATCCAGTGTCTGTAGGTCCCCAATGTCTTTGTTTACGAGTTCCACAATGATCCTTTCCATAGCTTTGCAGACCAGGCTAGTCAGGCTTATGGGGCGGTAGTTTCCAGGGTCCATAGAAGCACCTCCTTTGTGGAGTGGGACCACTGTTGCTGTATGCCATTCTTTGGGTACATATCCTGTAGTAAGGCCGAGATTGAACAGCAGCCTTATGTGTGGGTTCAGCTCTTCTTGGAGTTCATATAGCACGCAGCCCGGAACACCGTCTGGTCCCATTGATGCTGTGTTTTTTGCTTTGGAGAGGGCGGCTCTCACCTGGGCATCTGAGATGTCAGGGAGGCAACACTCAGCTGGGATAGATATTTGTCCTTTTGGAGGGGAGGGGGGAGAAGTTTACACTGAACCTGTCTGCCAGGATGTTGGCAATGTCTGTGGGTTCAGTGTATTTTTTGTCATTATGGACTAACTGAGCATATCTGGGAGTTGCCACCCAGGTTTCTAACATAACTAAAGAAGGCCTTAGGATTATCTTTAGTGTCTTGTGCAATTTTTCTCTCAAAGCTGGCCTTGGATGATTTTATGAGGGAACGTAGTTTTTTGCTAGTACTGATCAGAGATGCCTTCCCTTTTAGGGATTTTGCTCTTATCATGTAGTAGCTTCCTCCTTCTGTTGTATAGCTTATTTATGGCTGGGGTCCACCAGACAGGACGCCTGCCTTTGGGGAAATGGGTCTTGGTTTTATTTGGGATTGCATGATCCATGTATTCCTGAAGGTGTCCATAGAATGCATTTATAAAGGATTCAGCAGATTGGGCTGTAGTTTCCACTGGCCCGGGGGCCTTGAAGGATTCCACTTCGGATTTAAGAAGTGTGAAGTCAGCTTTTGAGAAGTTCTTCACTGTGGTCTTCTGTGCTGGGGGTGGGGGCGGGATGTGAATTTCCAGTGAGATTAATTTATGGTCTGACCTTACCAAAGAGGGGTATACTTCTGGTATGGAACATTGTGTCCCATGTTTGTGATGATCAGGTCTAGTATGTTTCCCCCTCTTGTGGGAGTGGTGACTAGTTGTTCCATAGCATTTCAGTTTATGAATTCTAGGAACCTTTGGGCTAGGGTGTTGGGGCTTGAGTAATGCTCCCAGTCTGTGTGTGGATAGTTGAAGTCCCCCAATATGATGGTGTTTGGAGAGACCTTCATATTCTCCAGTGTCTTCAGGAAGGCCGAGTGGGGTTCCTGAGTTTGAGAGGGTGGTCTGTAGCATGCTACAAACTGGAAGGAAGTTTTGCCCACTGTTAGTTGCACATGGATGGTCTCCGATGCTTCGTGCAATGCCACTAACCTGGAGGTGTGGGTATTCTTGATGAATATGGATACTCCCCCTCCTTTTGTGGTTCAGTCCAAGTTTTGGGGCCGAAAAGCATGATATGAGGTATAACCTGGTAATGCTGGGGTGCTCTCGGGAGCCTTAAACCAGGTTTCTGTTACTGCACAGACATCGATGTTCTCCATACTGAGGAGGACTTCGAGGGCATGCATCTTGAGGTTGAGACTTCTGGTGATGAGCAGCATTACCCTTAGCTTCTTTCTACTTGTGTTGTCTAAGGAGGTGGGTTTGTCCTTTGAGCCTTGCCTAAAAAAGGCACTATGGGGGTTGGCAAGAGCCTTTGCCAATATCCAAAAGCCCAGGGGTGACAGGTGCAATCCGTCCCTTGCGAAGCAGCATGGCTTGTCGAGCATGTCATCCCAAGCAGACAGACACTGGATCGCCTTTGAATGACACCAATACATAAGCCAATTGCTGAAATTGATCATTTTGTCTTTATACTGTGGCATCATTCTTGGCGAGGGTAAGATGCTGCTCAAGGTCAGTGTCAAACTAGCCTGGGCTGCATAATCAGAGAGCTCCTCTATGTCTCTTTTCATGTAGTCCAGGGAGGTACGTCTCAGGTCATTCACACCAGCATGGATAATGACCGAGTCATATTTGTACCTGCTTTGGAGTGACCTGAGGGCTTGTGTTATGCGGCGGATTCTAGCGCCCGACAGGCAGCTCACTGTGACCTTTTCCTTGTTCAGCCTGGTGAGCAGGACGTCAGTGTGTCTGACTATAGAGTCACCTATTACAAGTGTATCAGGTATGTTGTTAGGCCTTAAGGGCTGTGACTGTTTGGTACACTGACTTTGTGAACTATGTGTTGCATGTGATTTGTTTGGGGTAGTGATTGCTTGGATGTCTGCTTTGGAGGTCTCTGCTGCTTTGGCAGATTTTTATTTAGAGCCTCCGAGTATGTTTTTGTGTGTTTATGTGTTTGGTTTGAAATTGTGGTAGGTCTATGTGAGACTGGATTTATGGTGTGTGTGGTTACCTTCTCCTCCTGACTGGTTACGCCAGTACTGGGTCGAGAGAGCTCAGCCTCCAGTTTGGCTATATGGTTGCATCTCTCACATATATCTGTACTTGTTGGGAGGAGGATAGCGTTGTCTGTGTACATGAGGCAGTTGTAACATTGCCTCAAGATTCACCAGCTGGACTGGAGAGGAAGCCAGAAAACATTATAAGCGTATTCAAATCCACCAAAACAAGAGGTAATTGCACAAAAAATTAGATTATAAAGAAAACATTGTATGCATAACATAAAAACGCAGATGCGATTGCTGTGAAATCATTTTTTGGTACTTTTCCATTATGGGGCAACACTTTAAATGTGGTTGCTAAGCTCCAAATCCAGTCACTTATGTATTTTTTTCTTAATATAACCAGATGTGTGTAAAAAATTATTTTACTTAATAATATTTTATAAAGAAGATGGTATTTATAAATTTTACACACACCCGGTTAAAAGACATGATAAAGCATTTAAAGTGTTTCCCTACTGCGTGCCGCATATAGTAACACTTGTATTTTAGATCAGACTGTGTTTTAAGTAAGACGCTGAATCATTTGTGTCTTTCTTAGACACGTCAGCTAAAGATTAAATTTCTATCAAAAGAAACACATATAATGTAGAAAAAGGACATTTGTTAAAGTAGTACGTGAATATATCATTCGTGTGTGAATTTAAAAGTGGAAAGCGTGGACTTACTTTAATAGAAAAGTACTTTAATATTGTACATCAGTGTGAAATGATTAAGAATTCAGCGTGAAATGATTAAGAATTAGTTGAAGCAGCGATCTGGAATCACAGTAATAAGTTTAAACACTGTGTCAGTGAGCTTGTAGAAAAAAAGAAGTTCCCTTTTAGTTTGATTTTGAACGAGTGGTATAAAGTGATAGACTTAAATTTCTGACAAAGAAGTGCTTGATAACCTGCTGTAACGTTTAAACCCAGTCACTGTGCTCTGAATCCAGTGTCTTGTCCTTCCACTCTTAATCTAACCAGGTGTGTATAAAATATTTTACTGGATAATACTTAAAAAAAGACATGTCAATTCTACATTTTACACAACATCGAAAAGACATGACAAGACACTAGATCCAGAGCTCAGCAACCGCGTTTAAAGTTTGCGTCTTTCGGCTTTTCCAGGTTAGGGGTCGCCACAGCGGAACTCCGGTCCTCTAATGATTGGCAGTAGATTTTTACGTGCTGGCTTGCCAGGCCTAACGCCCAACCTTCAATGAAGGTACGCCCATTCACGCATGTTGCCACTCTGAGAATAAAACGGGCAACGTCTAACTGTGAGGCGACGACGCTACCGCAGCACCACCACCACAGTAAATAGCAACCGTGTTTAAAGTGTTGCCACGATAATGGAAAATAACCCATTTTTTTAAATTCGCAAATCGGTGCAAAACTACATAGGCAAGCACTGTTTGTAGTTACATTTACAAACAGAAAACACTGTACACATCTCATTTTTCAATTGAGCCTTCTAAAGACGGTGTGGATTTTTGGCAAATCACTCATGATTGCACTTACCGAAGAATACCACACATTCGACGTTAAGATAGACAGCCCAGTAATGGCTTTTAGGTTTATGACACCAATATTCCCCATTTTTTTTAGCCCCCTGCACGTAAGCATGTCATTGCCGTTGTTAATCCCCACCCTCTAGCAAGTCAATCACTGAGAGCACGCCCATTCCTGCGCGAACTCCGTGGTGGGTTAATACACTTCAATTACAACCGGTAATTTACGTGCCATTTTACTTTTTAGAGAGTTTAACGCGTAAATATCTGTGAATGTTAATCACAATAAAGGAGCGGGACTTGTTAATGCGTACCCTGACTAGTCTAGAGTACACATCTCTTCAATTTTTGCCAGTGCGGAGGCCTACAAAATATACACCGCAGAATACCTAGGAAATACATACACGTCTACGGATTCTACACGGTTCAGAGAAGTCAAACAAAGTATTCCAGTCAATAAATGGAACAGACAAAAAGGACGGTAAAATAGCACCGTTAAACAACTAGCCAGTGCGACTTTAAAGTACAATCGGATCAGTGACTCTCCAACAAAAAATACAAAAGCTCACTTCGCCGTTGCTCTGCGCGCAAGAGTAAAAATGAGCCGTACTTTTGAACACACTACACTCTTATTCAGAACCACAGAATACTACTACGTAGCTTGAACTATATCAAGGTATACCACAAACAGCGAAAAGTACTACAAAAAAAAATTACATTACAGTGCCAGTCTATTCCAGCACAAATACATTCAACCAAGCTTACTTTAATAAAGTGACACACACTGTCGGTAACTCTGTAGCAGTTTAACACATCTCTTAAAATATATCCCGAATTTTTGTAGGCCCTAAAGAAAACTGAGGCATAAAAAACTGAGCCATCGCTGGCAGTCCAAGTAACTCATTGTACTATTAACGTGCACACGAAAAAATACAGAAACGGTCAAAATAGCTAAGTTACATTTTCAAAAGAATTACAAGTTGAAAAAAACATTTACACGTCCTAGCTTTGTACATACTTGTAACAAAGTTGAAGGAGACCTTTGCCACGAGGTCTGATCTTCAAAACGACAGTCCAAACTGAAAATTCAGACAATTAAGCCGGAGACCACAGCCCCACCTTCCGTATAAACGTCACAGTTAAACACACTGCCTCCAGTCTCTCTCTGCTTTAGTGCTGAACTTTGTAGTGTGTGTCTGGTTCCATCAGGTTCAATTTACAAAGTCAACAGCACAATCATATATCAGCGTGCTCCATGCGAACTTAGTCATCTGTTCAGCTCTAAAAGCTGGGACTTACTGTAAGTCAGCTAATTTCCTCTTTTTTCCATTCTGAATCATAGATAAGTACTAGGCTATCTACCCATGGGCATTTATAAGCCTAGCCACAGAGTGATGGCTTTCGCCTCCCCATTAGAGTAGTAACCTAGGCCTCTGTCAAAAGGGCTCCTGAAGTCATCCCAGGGTAGAACTTACGATTACCCATCCACTCATCAAGATTTCTCTTGAAGAGGGTCAGATAGGAGCTCTGTCGAATATGGATTGGGATTCTATTCCAGAGTGAGGGGGTCACTGGGACAGGAATATATCCCTCCAGCATGTCCTGTTTATTGTTGTGCATAGGTTCAAGTCGCTAGAACGAGTGGTTCTGAGGGATCTCGATTTTTTGAGGTGAAGCATGTCCATTAGTTCAGGGTTTAACATGGCCCTATAGGTCACCTCTGAGCAGACGGTAAGTGACTGAGAAGAGCTGGATCTTTTTTAGTCGTGCTTCATAGGGTAATTGTTTAAGGCCCTTAATCCTCTTAGTGAGGTACTTCTGTGGTCTTTCTAGTTGTTGCAGATGTCTAGTGAGGTACATCCCAAATGGGGCATTGTACTCTATTATGGGCCTAATAAGTGAGGAGTAAAGGGGCACAATCACCTCCTTGGATCTGGATGGTAAACCCTTTGTGATCAGGTGTGCCACACAGAAGGATTTCCTGACCGTTTTGGCTATGTGGTTATCAAAGGAGAGCATGCTATCTACTTGGGTACCCAGGTCCCTAATTACTTCTTCTGTACTTAGTGGATTCCCATGTATGTGGTAGTTTGCAGGTACTTTGTTTTTCCCAAATGGGATTACTATGCAGTTTTTGGCATTTAGCTTGAGGCCGTGACTTTGACACCAGATGTTTATCTCTGTGAGACCCTTTTGCAGGATGTCTGTGTCAGCTGGAGAGTCAATTATTGCACCCAATTTACAGTCATCTGCGAACTTGGTTAGCCACAGTCCCTCTGCCTGTACTTCGGAGAAATATATACCGAACAGGAGGGGTCCCAGGACTGAACCCTGTGGGACTCCGCTTGTGACTGGTTTAGAGTCAGACATGGCGCATGCCAGTCTTACCGTGTGGGTTCTGTCTGAGAGCCAATTAGCAACCCATCTCGTGACATGGGGGTTGATATTTAAGCTGGTGAGTTTGTCTATGATTCCTGAGTGTGGAATGGTGTCGAACGCCTTGGCGAGGTCCAGATATGCTGTGTGGTCCACCTTCCCTTCATCTATAGCCTTGGTGACTGTTTCGAAGAAGTCGACCAAGTTCAGGAGGCAAGATCTGCCTTTAACAAAGCCGAACTGGGTGGGATCCAGTGTCTGGAGGTTCCCAATGTCCCTGTTAATGAGCTCCATGATAATGCATTCCATGGCTTTGCAGACCAAGCTAGTCAAGCTTATAGGGCGATAGTTCCCAGGGTCAGTTGTGGCTCCACCTTTGTGGAGTGGTACGACTATTGCTGTACGCCATTCTTTGGGTACATAGCCTGTAGAGAGGCTGAGTTTGAATAGTGATTTGAGATGCGGGGTTAGTTCATTTTGAAGCTCGTGTAAGACACAACCTGGGATAGCATCTGGTCCCATTGATGCTGTGTTTTTGGCCTTTGCAAGGGCTGTCTTTACTCGTGGGTCTGAGATATCTGGAGCGCCGCATTCTTCTGGGATGTGTGCTAGCCCCTTTGGTGGAGAGGGGAGGTGAAGTTTGCACTGAACTTGTCAGCCAGGATGTTGGCAATGTCGGTTGGTTCTGTGTATTTATGGCCATTATGCACTAGCTCGGAGCATATCTGAGAGTTTGCCCCTAGACTCTTGACATAGTTAAAGAAGGCCTTGTGGTTATCCTTAGAGTCATTGGCTATTTTTCATTCGAAGTTGGCCTTGGATGATTTAATGAGGGAGTGCAGTTTTTTACTGATGTTAATCAGAGATGCCTTCTTATTTTGGGTTTTGTTCTATCTTGCAGTAGTTTCCTCCTTCTGTTGTAAAGTTTGTTTATGGCCAGGGTCCACCAGACTGGCATCCTCTTTTTTGAGGAGTTGGTCTTGGTTTTACTTGGGATGGTTCGGTCCATGCATTCTTGAAGATGTTCATAGAATGCACTTGTAAAGGATTCTGCTGATGGGTCATCATTTTCCATTTGATTGGGAGCTTTGAAACTTCCCACCTCGGTCTTGAGGAGTGTGAAGTTGGCTTTAAGAGAAGTTTTTTACCTTGATTTCTTTGACTGGGGGTGGGGGTCAGGATGTGGATGTCCAGTGTGATTAGTTTGTGATCTGATCTTATCAATGACGAGTTTACCTCAGGTGTGGAACATAGGTTCCCCATGTTGGTGATGACCAGGTCCAGTATGTTGTCACCTCTTGTGGGAGTGGTGACCAGCTGTTCAAGGGCGTTTGAATTTATAAACTCAAGGAAGCATTGGGCTAGGGCATTTGAGCTTGAGTAGTTTTCCCAGTCAATGTTTGGATAGTTGGAGTCACCCAGTAGCATGGTGTTGGGTAGAATCTTCATACTTTCGAATGTTCTCAGGAATGCTGCGTGAGGGTCCTGAGACAAGGTGGGAGATCTGTAGCAAGCTATAAATTGAACAGTCAATTTACCCGCTGTCAATTGCACTTGGATAGTCTCAGATTCAGCGTGCTGTGCTACTAACCTGGAGGTGTGGGTGTTCTTGATGAATATGGACACATCCCCTCCTTTTGTGTTCCGGTCCTGGTTTTGGGACCTAAAGGTATGGTAGGAGTTATAGCCTGGTAGTGTTGGGGTGCTCTCTGGAGCCTTGAACCAGGTTTCTGTCACTGCACATATGTCGATTTCTTCCATACTAAGGAGAGCCTTGAGTGCGTGCATTTTGAGGTTTAGACTTCTGGCGTTGAGCAGCATTACCCTCAGTTTTTGTTGATTGTTTTTGTTTATGGAGGCGGGTTTGTCTTTTGAGCCTTGCCTAAAAAAGGCAGTATTGGGGCGGCAAGAGTCTTGGCCAGTATTCGAAAGCCCAAGGGCGACAGGTGCAAGCCATCTCTGGCGAAGCAACGTGGCTTGTCAAGCATGTCGTCCCAGGCTGACAAGTACTGAATCCCCTTTGAATGACACCAGTAGTTTAACCAATTGTTGAAACTGATAATTTTTTCTTCGTATGCTGGCATCATTTTGGGTGAGGGCAGGATGCTACTCAGAGTCATACCAGCCTGGGCTACATGGTCAGAGAGCTCCTCCATGTCTCTTTTCATGTAGTCCAGGGAGGTACGTCTCAGGTAATTTACGCCAACATGTACAATGACAGAGTCATATTTGTACTTGTTGTGGAGTGACCTGAGTGCATGTGTTATGTGGCGGATTCTGGCACCTGACAGGCAGCTTACGGTAACCTTCTCCTTGTTCAGTCTAGTGAGCGGGACGTCTGTGTGCCTGATGATAGAATCACCGATTACTAGTGTGTTAGGTGTGTTATTTAGCCTTAGGGGCTGTTTTTGCTTGGCACACTGACGTTGTGACATATGTGTTACCTGGTTTCTGTTGTGGGGTGGGGGTTGCTTATGTGTATGCTTAGGAGGTCTCTGTTGATTAGGCAGGTTCTTATTTAGAGCCTCCGAGTATGCTTTTGCGTGTTTCTACACATTTCATGGCAATAGAAATTGCACGCGATCCATTCTACAAGCCCTCGTATGTTACCCTTTTTCTAGCCTTTCCATCTGTAAACCTTATCTACTAATTAGCCCTTAATGGGTGCATGTCCAGTAAACAAACAAAAATAAATGAATCTATTGCATGCATGCATTCCTATCAAATGTTCCAGATTTTGACTGAAATCTGGACTCAGTGGTGAGAGACTTGGGAACATATGTTGACCCCAACCTCACCTTTGACCACCATGTGTTCACAATGGTAAGAAAGACATTATACTGCTCATCTCATAAGTAAGGGCATTGCCTCCAGAAAAAAAAAAGTTATGACCTCCCTTGTACACTTCCCTCATCAGGTCAATAATTGAGTACATTTCCAAGCACCTTCAACAAATGGAGAGACCACAAAGGTTCCTCACAAGGAAAATTCTAGGTCTTCATCTGAAATCACTGTCACTTTATTCTGTTTGATGCAGACTACTCAGAGGCGATCTCTGCCTTGCATACAAAGCAATCTCTGACCCTGCTTTATTGGAAATGCTGCATCCCTGTAAGTCAAATGGTACATGGGTTACTCGCTCTAAAGACCTTAACCTGGTATGTGACATTAATAGAACACAATAGGAGCTGAATGTGGAAATAAGGGTAGAACTTGGCTAGGCTTGTAAGGGCCCTAGGGCCATTAGCCTAATAACTTTCTATGATCCTATAAAGGAGAACACTGGATTAAAATAGTGTCTTTGCCTGACGGGTGAAGTGTAGTTGTACACATGCTCACTGATGTCATAACATCAGTACAGTGTTCTCTATGTTGCCAATGTTTTATGTCATCATCTTTCTAAGCTTATACAAGCAATATTTAAAATCTTAAAATAGCATTATATCGAAGCCGCCAATTCCTAACCAAGGTGGCTAGAATCTCCATAGCCAATTCCCAGCTAATTTCCACCCTACTCTATGCATCCCCCATACTTACCAACCTTAGACAGATAGACCTACACAAGCTGGATGCTTGTTACAACAAAATTGCTAAATTTGCCACTGGAACCTCCTACCGTAGCCATCAATGTATCTCCCTTAAAGAACTAAACTGGCTAGAACTCCCACAACTCCTTCACTTTAATCAACTCACTCTTGCTCATAAACTTATTGTCCACCCCCTTAACATCTCTTCCCTTCAAACCCTTCTCCAACCCTATCACTCCACTAGGCCCCTAAGACCAAGCAACATAAATCAACTCACTGTTATCAAGCCCAAAAACTCAGCAGGAGACGCCATATTTTCATGTACCATATCTAAACTTTGGAACAATCTTCCACCCTCTATAACTACTCTACCTTCCAGCAGCCTTTTCAAGACTGCGCTCAAATTCCACTTAAATTTGCACTGGCTTTGTCCTTGTTCTAATCCAGACTAACACCCCCACCCTTATCTCCCCCCCACCTAGACTCTTAACCCAACTATACTGCCATCACTACTAACCACAGTCAAAATTCGCAAGTTGTCTTTACATACTTTAAAATCTTGGCTGACAACTTTGTTACTAATATTATAAATGACGAGAAATTATCTTAACTTGCAACATTTATTGTATATACTGTTGATAATCAATATCTTGTTATTGTATTAAAGCCAACAACCTGTAATGTTGTTTACTATTGCTGCAACTTTGTATCTCTATTTATCATGTACATGATGTGGACCTTTTCTCCCCAGGCATCCGCTGAAAAAGGACCTGCGTCCAATCGGAATTTCCCAGTAAACAAATGTAAATAAAATAAATAAATCTGTCCCTTTTTTGGGGCCTCTGTGTCCTGTTGCTTTTTGCTTTGTCTGGATTTCTTGAGTTAGAGTTTGAGAGGTGTCCAAAAACGTCAAGTCTCTCTTCATATCCAAGCACCTTCAACAAATGGAGAGACCACAAAGGTTCCTCACAAGGAAAATTCTAGGTCTTCATCTGAAATCACTGTCAATTTATTCTGTTTACACCATTTCCATTGCTACTACTGGTGAGCATTAATAATAAAAATGCTGCAAAGTATAGTGGGTATTCATGTTACTTTATGCAAACGTTTTATACAATCCTTTTCAATAAATCTGTTGGGATTAGTATTGTCCTGTACTAAGTGTCTCAGCTATTAAAAAAAATAACACACACAGACAACATACTTCGGAGCATATCTCTTAAATGTCCAGATTTTTTTTTTACAGAATGTCCAGATTTTTTCCTTTATATTTTTGTTCTGATCCCCATAAAATGTGTGATTTTCTGGAAAATTGCCAACAGCGGAAGTCACTAAATAATGTCATACATTTAAGTTTCAGACTTCATGTAGTTCAGAAAATGCATGCAAGTTTATAAGAGCAGTATTTAAAATCTGTTCCTATTTTTGGGGCCTTTGTCACCCCCATTAAATTTAGGCCTTATCCAGATTTCTTCCACTATGAGGTTGAGAGGCATGCTTCTGAACAAACTACTGCTGTACTTTGAATTTCAGTAAAGGCTCTGTGTTTGGTGTATGCTTATTTATAGCATCCATGCAGGTGTTGGCAGTAGTGGAGAACACCAGACTGAGCGTAACTAGAGATGTCTTTCTATATCACTGCTGCAATATTCTTTACAGTAGGGATCTACTGTCAAGGATAGTCAAATGTCCAACCAGTGTACCAAAGCCTTTAGATCTTGCATGTGCCGTACGTCACACATATGCTGCCCATACAGGATGTAGGGCATAAAGGTGATGTATGGATGCATTTACCCAGAAGTTCTTTGCCAGTAGTCCAAAAGCTATCATTGTTCATTGGTCTGAAAGCCTTTTTACTGTGCTGAATACCTAACCATTAGATAAGTACCCCATTGACATTTTTTTTCTTTGGTCTTGTTCTTTTTTGTTTACCTAGAGTTCATGTCATACAAGAAGGGAAAATGTCGGTGTGGAAGAAGATTCCCTATAAGCATCCTCATGAATAGTGTCTTTTTTTGTTTGAGTGCTTACCATGACCATATATCCTATAGCATTTGCAAAATGTTTGTGGCTAAGACTGTTAGAAGTTGGTTGTCTTCCCTGGCCATCTATCTTGAGAACCAGAGGCTTAAACTGTTAGCCCAAGGTAGCATGGCAGAATCTTCTAACCCTGAGGTCCCATTAAGCAAGCAGAAGGCCAAAAATTCTTAGCCAGATTCTTTGGCTGTCTAGAAGTGAGTGAAAGCTCTATAGGCTGTCTGGTGTATATGTCGGATTCCTCTGCTGTGACCTTGTCAGAGACTGGCATATATCCTTTTTTCATGTGTCTTCTAGGCTTTGCACACACCTGCTCTGGACGTCAAGGGGGAACTGCAGTTGATCATCTTGGAGGGCCCTAGAGGGATGCTACAGATTCTGGTCAGGGAAGAAGTTCCAAGGACTCTTATTGAATCTCATCAAGGGTCTGAACCTTGGTTGTTTGTTAGGGCTGATATCCCTACCAAGAAAAAGCAGAAGACTAAGCATTATTTTATACACCCTAAGGATCTTCAGTGGGAATGGCAGGAGTTTACTCAGGGCATGTTTAATGCATTAATGGCCCTGAAGCCTCCCCAGGGGTTTTCTGTGCCTACTCCTCAGACTTCTACTGCTTCTAGATGGGCTAGGGAACCCAATTCCTCAGATGAGGATACAGAGTCTGATGATTCTGTCCTACTCTTCCCAGATGACTTCACCTTTGGCTTATGGTTCTGATGAAGAGCAGTCTGTGAGTCCTGAGTCTCCTTTTGAGGATTTGTCTTTTGGATGCACTATAGCTAGAATGATGAAATACTTTAAGTGGGATTCTTTTCAATTGTCTGATATCCAGAAAGGGTATTATGAGCTGCTTTAGGTGGATACACTTCCTGTGTTGGCTGCACCTTTATATCGGACTCTAAGTCTCTTGATTCTCAACCTCCTGCTCCAAATAAACCTGACAGGTTGTATAAGGTTCCTTAGGATTGTCAGTTCTTATTTAAGTGTCTTTCTGCTGTTCCTGCTGTGGTGTCAGTCTCCTCTGACAAGCCTTCTAAACGTTTACCCTCTTTCAAGCTTCTGCCCTCAGATAAGGATAGTACTGCAATGGGCAGAACTAGCAAGAAGGTTTATACTGCTTCTTCTTTGACCTTTTGGGCCATCAACTATCAGACCCACATGACCAGATATGCTCTGGCCTTGATTACCCAGGTTTGTCAGGTTATTTCTGACCTCCCTGGTTTTGAAGCAAAATCTTCTGTTATATCTATTTTATGCTGTGGCTCTCAGGCAGCTCGTCACTCTATCAAGTGTAGCTGTGATGCTGCTGATACATCTTCCAGAACTGCCTTTGGGTCTGTCTTGAGGCATTATTCTTGGCTTTGTCTGCAGTCTTTACCTAAAGACATTAAGGCCAAATTGCTGGATGCTCCTATAGATAATAAAAATCTGTTTGGGACTGCTGCTGCTGATATGTTCAAGTCTCTTCAGGAAAAAGGTAAAGGTTTACAGGATCTTAATGGGACAATCCCAGGGATTTTTTGTTTTCATTCAGCCTCTAGCTTATCAGTGGGAGTGGTAAGCAGTAGGTAGCCTATCTACCACAAGAGGAGTGTTTCTGGTCCAGAAATTGTAGTTTATTGGCTGTTTGGGTAGTTTTTCCATCCCTTTCAACTTTCTTATTTAAAACCCGTGTTTGCGTGGGTTTGAGCTCCACAGAATGGCACTCAGCTGAGGTAAATTATTACCAGTGCCAGAAAGTCTGCTCTTTAATTTTTCCCTTAGAACATGCTTGTTCTTTTACTTCTTGCACTTCAGTTAGCTTAATCAGCTAGCACTTTAACAAGCTTTTGTAGCATTTATTGTAGCACACTTAGGTGCTATCAGCACTAGCTGTTCCTACGCAGTAACATCACCAGTACTTATTAGTTATGACCACACCTCCTGGTATGATTTTACAACAATTTCCTTCTCCTGCTAACCTGGTGCACTTGGACATTCTGAGACAGTGTGGCAACTGTCTAATGTACACAGACAGCACTCTTCTCTTACCTCCCAACACTCATACATGTGAGAGATGCACTTATATCACCAAACTGGAAGCAGTGCATGCTCTAACCAAGACCAGACTAGCTGGTCAAGGGGAGAAGGTCAACACCTGCAACTCACTACATAGAACACACAGCCCTCCAAAACACCAACCATCACAACCCACACATAGAAACACAAACCATACACCCACCTTCTCGAAGGCTGTCATAGGTTCATAGGTGTGTACTAGGCTAATGGCCCTGGAGCCTTT
This sequence comes from Protopterus annectens, assembly GCF_019279795.1. Taxonomy (NCBI): domain Eukaryota; kingdom Metazoa; phylum Chordata; order Ceratodontiformes; family Protopteridae; genus Protopterus; species Protopterus annectens. The sequence continues at coordinate 1,156,727,507 of NC_056728.1, forward strand.
ACAAGCATAGCCCATAGGATTACCCTTCTCAGAGGCTGTCATAGGTTCATAGGTGTGTACTAGGCTAATAGCCCTGGAGCCTTTACAAGCCTAGCCCATAGGATTAACCTAGCATCGTGCCACCCAACCTTAGTTCCCAGTGCTTCTGTTGAGTAGAGCCATTGGAGTGATCCCCGGGGTCCCATCCACTCATCAAGATTTCTCTTGAAGAGAGCCAGTGAGGTGCTCTGTTTGACATGTATGGGAAATCTGTTCCATAGCATGGGCAGTCTCTGGGTTATGAACCTGTCCCTCCACCATGTTCTGTTGATTGTGGTAATGAGGTTGAGGTCTCTGGAATGTGTGGTGCAGAGGGATTGGGATTTCTTTATATATAGCATTTCTAACAGAGCTGGGTCAGACATGGCTTTGTAAGTCAAGCAGAGATCACCTCTAAGTAGGCGATATGAGACAGAGGATAGTTGGAGTTTTTTGAGTCTGTCCATATAGGACAAGTGTTTAAGGCCTACAATCCTCTTTGTGAGGTACTTTTGTGGCCTATCCAGTTGTTGCAGGTGTCTAGTGAGGTACATGCCAAATGGGCATTGTACTCGATGATTGGCCTAATCAGGGAAGAGTAGAGGGAGACAATGACCTTTTTCTTCCTGGATGCAAAACCCTTAGTAATGAGATGTGCCACATAGAAGGAATTTCTGACCACAGTAGCAATGTGGTGGTCAAAAGAGAGGTTACTGTCAACCTGTGTTCCCTGATCTTTTATAACACCTTCTGTGTTCAGTGGACTACCATTGATGTCGTAATTCATGGGAACCGGGTTTTTCCCAAAGGAGATGAAGACACATTTTTTTGGCATTGAGCTTAAGGCCGTGGTTCTGACACCAGTTGTTGGTCTCAGCAAGGCCTTTCTGTAGGTTGTCAATATCACTTGGGGAGTTAATAATTAGCTCCCAACTTGCAATTGTCTGCAAACTTTGTCAGCCAGAGTCTCTTTGTGTTGGCCTGGACTTCAGAGAAGTAGATACCAAACAGGAGAGGACCCAGGACCGAACCCTGTGGGACTCCACTTGTGACTGGTCAGCAGTCTGACTTGGAGTCAGCTACTTTCACACTGTGGGTTCTATCTGTGAGGCAGTTTGCAACCCACCTAGTGATATAGGGGTTGATGCCTAGCTTAGTGAGTTTTTCTATAATTCCTGAGTGGGGAATGGTATCAAAGGCCTTGGCCAGATCAAGGTAGGCTGTATTAACCACCTTGCCTTCATCCACAGCTCTGGTGACTGACTCAAAGAAGTCAATCAGGTTGAGCAGGCATGATCTACCCTTCACAAAACCAAACTGTGTGGGATCCAGGGTTTGGAGATTCCCTATATACTTGTTTATTAGGTCCATGATGATGCGTTCCATAGCTTTGCATATCAGACTCATCAGGCTAATGGGGCTATAGTTCCCAGGGTCTGCAGTCGCTCCTTCTTTGTGGAGACTGATGACTGTATCAGTGCGCCATTTGGTAGGGACAAAGCCTGAGGTGAGGCTGTGATTGAACAGGGCGCACAGGTGAGGTGCCAGTTCACTCTGTAGTTCATGTATAACACAGCCAGGGATATTGTCAGGTCCCATAGAAGCTGTATTCATGGCCTTGGACAGTGCTGTTTTAACTTGTGCAACAGTAATACTGGGTGCCTGGCCATCCACAGGTATTGTGATCGGTCCTTTGGGGAGGAGAGAGAGGGGTAAAGTTGGCACCGAATCTGTTGGCCAGTATATTGGCAATACCTGTTGGCTTGGTATAGGAGGTACCATTTTGCAGTAGCTCAGAGCAAATCTGGGTATTGCCATGGAGATTCTTTACATAACTATAGAAGGGCTTGTGGTTGTCTTTACTATCTGCTGCAATTCTGTTTTCATAGCTAGCTTTAGAGGATTTGATGAGGGATCTCAACTTTTTGTTGCAGCTGATAAGGGAGTTTTTCCAGTCTTGGGACTTCACCTTATTCCGCATCAGTTTCCTCTTTCTGCTGTAGAGTTTGTTTATGTAAGGGGACCACCAGATTGGCTTCCTCTTTTTGGAGGAGAGCATCTTGATTCTATTGGGTATGGCAAGATCCATGCATTTGTGTACGTGTTCGTACAGTGCATTGGTGCATGATTCTGCGGTCATGCAACTATTCTCCATTTTCATGGATGCCGTGAAGTTAGCCACCTCTGTTTTTAGGAGCCCAAAGTTAGCTTTGGAGAAGTTTGCCATGGTGGTTACCTTTGTGGTGGGGTGAGGGATGTGAATTTCCAAGGTGATTAGTTTTTGGTCAGATCTAACCAGGGAGGAGTTGACTATTGGTGTAGAGCAATGGTCACCCATGTTAGTAATGACCAGGTCAAGGATGTTGCTACCTCTAATGGGGGTAAGAACGAGCTGGTCCAGGGCATTGGAATTAATGAATTCCAGGAAACATTGGGCAAGTGTACTAGTACATGAGTAGTTTTCCCAGTTAATGGAGGGGTCGTTGAATTCGCCCAGTATGAGAGCATTAGGTTGGACCCTAATATCCTCCAGGGTGCTTAGGAACATGGAGTGTGAGTCTTGAGATATGGTTTGGGACCTATAGCAGGCTATGACCTGAATTGCTGTCTTACCCAATGTTAGCTACACCTGAAGTATCTCTGATGTGTTATGTTGGGCTACCAGTCTGGAAGTGTGTACATCCTTTATGAATATGTAAACACCACCGCCTTTGGAGTTTCAGTCCAAGTTCTGGGGCTGAAAGGTGTAGAATGAGTTATAGCCTGGTAGTGCAGGGGTGCTTTCTGCTGCTTTGAACCAGGTCTCTGTTACAGCACAAATGTCAATGTTCTGTATTTTAAGGAGTGCTTCGAGCAAGTGCATTTTGAGATTTAGACTTCTAGCGTTGAGTAGCATGACCCTCAGATTGCATTTGTTTGTAGCTGTTATGGTAGTAATTTGGTCTTTGGAACACTGTCTAAATAAGGCACTATAGGGGTGGCAAAAGCCTTGGCCAGTATTCGGAAGCCCAGGGGTGACAGATGCAGGCCATCTCTGGCAAAGGATTGAGGTCTGTCAGTAATGTTGTCCTATGCAGATACTGGATTCCCTTAGAATGACACCAGAAACTTAGCCAGTTGTTGAAATCAGTCATTTTCTGCTTGTACTGTGGTTTCCTTCTGGGTGATGGTAGGATGCTGTTCAGGGCTAGGGTCATACCTGCCTGGGCTACATAATCTGAGAGCTCCTTCATGTCTCTTTTCATGTAGTGCAGGGAGGTAGGTCTCAGGTCATTCGCACCCACATGTACAATGACAGAGTCATATTTGTACCTGTTGTTGAGGGACCTGAGTGTGTGCGTTATGTGGTGGATCCTGGTACCTGACAGGCAGCTGACTGTTACTTTCTCCTTATTCAGCCTAGTGAGTGGGACATCAGTGTGTCCCACTATCGAGTCACCTATGACTAGTGTGCTGGGGATGCTGTTTTGCCTTAGGGGCTTTGGTTGAGTGGCACACTGTTTAGGAGAGTTATGTGTCTCGTGATTAGTGTTATGTTGTGGTGGTCGAGTGCATTTCTGCCTTGGAGGTCTCTGCTGTTTGGGTAGATTTTTATTGAGAGACTCAGCAAAGGTGGGTATATGGTTTGTGTTTTTATGTGAAGGCAGTGCTGGTGTGTGTTCTGGAGGGCTATGTGTTCCGTGTGGTGTGGTGCAAGTGTTGACCTTCTCCTCTTGACCAGCTATTCCGGTCTTGGTTGGAGAGTGCGTGGCTTCCAGTTTGGATATATAAGTGCATCTCTCGCAAGTCTTAGAGTTGGGAGGTAAAAGGAGAGGGTTGCTAGTTTGCCTGAAGCAGTTGCTACGTTGCCCCAGGATGCCCAAGTTCACCAGGTTAATAGGAGAAGGCACAGGGAACTGACCTTTATACATTCCTGGAGGAGTGGGCATTAATAATAAGTACTGGATCTATTTCCTTGTAGAACGTTTAGTGCTGGTAGCACTTTTGTGTGCTACAATAATTGCTACAAGAAGTCTGGTAAAGTGCTAGACTAATAAGCTAGTAAAAGTGCAGGAGAGGAGAGAACTAGTAGATCTAAGGGAAAAATTGAAGAGCAGACTTTGGGACCTCTCAGAAGCTTACAAACAGTCCTGTATACAGCAAATCTGTATCTGGACTAGACTAGTTACAGGAAAGGCAGGAAACAAGTGCAAATGTGGGCTTTTAAACCAGAAAGTTGAAAGAGATGGAAAAACTGCCCACATGGCCAATAAACTACACTTTCTGGGCCAGAAACCACTTCTCTTGTGGGTAGATAGGCTACCTAGTTATTACCACTCCCACTGACAAGCTAGAAGGCTTCCCTCCAACACAGAAAGGCTTGGGGGGCTCAGAAGCTTACAAACAGTCCTGGATACAGCAAATCTGTATCTGGACTAGACTAGTTACAGGAAAGGTGGGAAACAAGTGCAAATGTGGGCTTTTAAATCAACTCAATAAAAATTTACCCAAACAACAGAGACCCCCCAAGAAAGAAACACGCTCAACCACTACAACACCAATCCCAGAACACATAGCTCACCACCTCAGTGTGCCCCTCATCCTAACCCTTAAGGCAAAACACTTTGCCCAATGTACTAATCATAGGAGACTCAATTGTGAGGCACACAGATGTCCCAGTCACTAGGCTGAACAAGGAGAAGGTGACAGTCAGTTGTCTATCATGTGCCAGGATCTGCCACATAACACATGCACTCAGGTCACTCCACAATAAGTACAAATATGACTCAGTCATTGTCCATGTGGGTGTGAATGACTTGAGACATACCTTCCTGCACTACATGAAAAGAGATGTGATGGAACTCTCGGATTATGTGGCCCAGGCAGGTATGACCCTAGCCCTGAGCAATATTATACCGTCACCCAGAATGATATCACAGTACGAGCAGAAAATGATTGACTTCAACAATTGGCTAAGTTTCTGTTGTTATTCTAAGGGGATCCAGTATCTGTCTGCCTTGGACGACATGATTGACAGACCTCAATGCTTTGCCAGAGATGGCCTGCATCTGTCACCCCTGGGATTCTGGGTACTGGCTAAGGCTCTTGCCACCCCTATAGTGTCTTTTTAGGCAATGTTCCAAAGACCAAAATTCCACTGTAACAGCTACAAACAAATGCAATATGAGGGTCATGCGGCTCAATGCTAGATGTCTAAATCTCAAGATGCACAAGCTCGAAGCTCTCCTCAAAATGGAGAATGTCGATATCTGTGCTGTAACGGACACCTGGTTTAAAGAGGCAGAACGTACCCCTGCGCTCCCAGGCTACAACTCATTCCATATCTTTTGGCCCCAGAATACATCTGGAAGCTCCAAATGCGGTGGTATCTCCATATTCTTAAAGGATATGCACACCTCTAGACTGGTAGCCCAGCATAATGCATTCGAGATACTTCAGGTACAGCTAACACTGGGTAAGACGGCAATACAAGTCATAGTCTGCTACAGAACCCCAAACATGTCCCTAGACTCTCACTCCAAGGTCTTAAGCACCCTGGAATCTATCAAGGTCCAACCCAATATTCTCATACTTGGTGACTTCAACTACCCTTCCATCAACTGGAAAAAATATTCAAGTACTAATGTACAGGCCCAATGCTTTCTGGGATTTACCAATTCCAGTACCCTGGACCAGCTCATTCTGACCTCCACTAGAGGAAGCAACATCCTTGACCTTGTTATCACCAACATAGGAGACCGTTGCTCCACACCTATAGTCAATTCCTCCTTGGTTAAATCCGACCAAAAACTGATCACCATGGAAATCTCCATCTCATCTGCAACCTCCGCTAAGGTGACCACCCCGAAAAAATTCTCTAAAGTCAACTTTGGGCTCCTGAAAACAGAGGTGGCTAACATCTTGGCACCCATGTCAATGGAAAATAGCCGCATGACTGCCAGATCATACACCAATGCACTGTATGAGCACGTACACAAATGTATGGACCTTGCCATACTAAATAGAACTAAGACGCTCTCCTCCAAAAAAGGAAGCCAATATGGTGGTCCCCAGCCATCAATAAACTCTACAACAGAAGGAAGAAACTGTTGCAGAATAAATGGAAAACCTCCCTTATCAGTCTCAACAAAAAGCTGAGATCCCTTATCAAATCCTCTAAAGCCAGTTATGAAGGTAGAATTGCATCTGACACCAAAAACAACCACAATGCCTTCTATAGCTATATCAGAAACCTCCAAGGCAATACCCAGATTTGCTCTGAGTTATTGCACAATGGCACCTCCTATACTGAGCCAACAGATATAGTCAACATATTCGCTGACAGATTCAGTGCCAACTTTACCCCTCTCCCTCACCAAGGGTCCTATCACAATACCAGAAGAAAGCCTGGTACCCACCATTTCTGCAGCACAGGTAAAAGCTGCACTGTCCAAAGCCAAGACTACAGCGTCCATGGGACCTGATAATATCCCTGGCTGCATCCTACATGAGCTACAAAACGAACTGGCACCACATTTGTGTGGCTTGTTCAATCACAGCCTTACCTCAGGCTATATCCCTAATGAATGGCACACTGCTACAGTCATCCCACTCCATAAAGGGGGAGCAACTACAGTTCCTGGGAACTATTGCCCCATTAGCCTGACGAGTCTGGTGTCCAAAGCTATGGAGCACATCATCATGGACCTTCTTAACAAAGATGTAGGCAATTTCCAAACTCTTTGACCTCACACAGTTTGGCATTGTCAAGGGAAGATCCTGCCTGATGAACCTGGTTGACTTCTCCGAGACAGTCACCAAGGCTGTAGATGAGGGTAAGGCAGTGCATACAGCCTACCTCAACCTGGCCAAGGTCTTTGATACCATTCCCCACTAAGGTATCATTGATAAACTCACCAAACTAGGCATCAATCCTTACATCACTAGGTGGGTTGCAAATTGGCTCACAGACAGGACCCACAGAGTGAAAGATGCGGATTTCAAGTCAGACTGTCAACCAGTCATGAGTGGAGTCCACAGGGCTCGGTCCTGGGCCCTCTCCTGTTTGGCATCTACTTCTCAGAAGTCCAGACCAACACAGAACAACTCTGGCTGACCAAGTTCACTAATGACTGCAAGCTAGGAGTCATTATCAACTCCCCAAGTGATGCAGACATCCTACAAAAGGGCCTCTCTGAGACCAATGACTGGTGTAGGAACCATGGCCTGAAGCTTAATGCCAAAAATGCGTTATCATCCCCTTTGGAAAAAACTCACTTCCCATGAATTACCACATTGATGGGAGCCCACTGAACACTGAAGGGGCCATAAGAGATCTAGTCACCCAGGTTGATAGCCACCTCACCTTCAACCACCACATTCCCAATGTGGTCAGAAAGTCCTTCTATGTGGCATCCAGGAAGAAAGAGGTCATCATCCCTCTCTACTCATCCCTCATTAGACCAATCATCGAATATAACACCCCATTTGGCATGCACCAGACCAGGCACCTACAACAGCTGGAGAGGCCACAAAAGTACCTCACAAAAAGAATCCTAGGCCTTAAACACATGTCCTACATGGACAGATGCAAGAAACTTCAGCTGTTGTCTGTCTCTTATTGTCTACTTAGAGGTGATCTCTGCTTGACTTACAAAGCCATGTCCGACCCAGCCCTACTTGAAATGCTACACCTAAAGAAATCTCAATCCCCCAAGCCACACACTCCAGAGATCACAACCTCATTACCACAATTAACAGAACTTTTTAGAGGGACAGGTTCATCTCCCAAACACTGCCCATACTCTGGAATAAACTTCCCATTCATGTCAAGCAAAGCACCTCACTGGCCCTCTTCAAGAGAAATCTTAACAAGTGGATGGGTAACAGAAAGTTCACCCCAGGGATCACTCCAGTTGCCCTACTGGATAGGGACACTGTGAACTAACATTGGGTGGCACGGTGCCTGGGCAAGTTTTTGGGGCTAGGCTTGTAAACGTTCCAGGGCCAATAGCCTAGTACACAGTTATGAACCTTTGTTTACATTTCAGGTTTGCCTTTCTGAGCATGCTCACCTTTGGCGAGGGGGGTGAGGGGAAGAGTGACTGCAGGAAGTTTCAAAGGTGTTAGCCAAATTCCATCTCAAATTGCAGATATTCTTTGTGTTTCACTGTTGCTGTCATTACATTTGGGTTATCTGGCTGCAGGTAGCCCTCAGCTGGCCTGAATATCAAAGTCTTGGTTCCCTGCATTGGATGCTGTCTCTTCTTCCATGATATCAGGTTGTCAGGGGTATAAAACATGCAGCCGATGCCATTACATAAGTCTTTCTTGCTGCGCAGTGCCTGAAGCAGAAGCAGTTTGCAAGTGCCAGTCGGCTGACTCCTGAAATTTTTGTTTTCGAGTTTCAGAACCGAAGTCTTCAAAAAAGCTAAGTACCCCATTGGGGATCCTTTTTCTTGCTCTTAACCAATGTCTGTAAAAGTTAACAATTGTATTACCTGTGGAAAGCAAATACCTCATAAAAATTTTCATTCGTACTGCATTCCTTGCTTAGGCCCAGACCACGATGCCCCTCGCTGTCGGTTTTGTGCCTTATTCAACCTCAGAACTATTCATCGTCGGTCTATTTTTGCAGCAAATTATTTTGATACTCGGTTTAACTATCCAGACATGGCTTTGGTAAGCCATCCAACTACCGACATTCCAAAAAAAAACATAAAGATAAAGACAGAGACAGAACGCATAGGTCCAAAACCGCCGACGGTGCTTCTGTTAAGCTAGTCGCCAGTTCGCCGGTACTCAGTGAGGCGCTTTCGCAACCCCTGATACCTGCTACTTCAGATTTTCAGGCCTCTACTGAGACCCATTCGGAGTCCGGTATGCTGCGAGATGCTTCTTCGACTATGGAACTTGTGGATATCTCTACCTTGGATGGGTCCGGAGCCGCTGTGCAGGCACCGGCTTCTGAGAGTGTATTCAGACCTACAGATTTGCATTTCAAACCAACGCCATCTTCTTCATCAAGGCCTAAAACTCTACCCACGCCTAGAAAACCGACGTCCAAGCCGCATGGTCAGGCCCATATGCCTAAAAAACAAATGCTTAGAATGGCTGAAGGCCTTATTACTTTAATTAGGGGAAGCCAGCCTTCCCCCTCAAAGAGACCTAGAACTGATTTTCCTTCTGATTCTTCTGATCAGGATTCTGAAATTTCTGTTTCTTCTGATTACCAGGATTTGCCCTTATCCATCTATGAGGATTCTGATGCTGAGGATTCCATTCCCTCTGCTTCCACTCCAGAAGATTTTTCTTTTGGTGAAACCTTGCACTCTCTTAGGGAGCATTTCCACTGGGAAAGCCAGGATTACTCTGACTCCAAAAAGAGGTTTAGGGAATTCTTACTTCTCCCTCAACACAGGCCTTTAGCTATCCCTCCTGTTCTGGACATTGTAGATGATGCCTTCTTGGAATCTAGCCTGGCCCAAGACTCTTTACCTCCAGCTCCCAGAAAACCTGACAGGTATTACAGAGTACCTGACTCTCACAAGTTCCTCTTCAAGAATCCTACTGCAGATCCAGAGACCATTTCCCAAGGACCAAAAGGCATTAAGGCTACTGCTGCCAAAAACTCAATCCCCTCTGATAGAGATTCCAGGGCCTTGGACAGATGGGGGAAGAAGGTATACACTTCTGCTACTTTGGCTATTAGGGCCTTAAATTGACAGTTTCATATGTTAAAGTATCAGCAGCATATTATGGGATTACTTAAACAGAAAATGATGTTGATTCCTGACTGTGCTGAACATAAAGAATTACAGGATTTAATGCATTCTGCTGAACAAGTTGGTAAAAATACTTTGCAATGTGGTTTTGACTCTTTAGATGCATCTTGCAGGGCTGCTGTCACTGAGTCTGTACTTAGAAGGCATGCTTGGCTTAAGGTGCAAAACTTGCCAGATCATGTTAAAGCTAAATTACTTGATGCTCCCTTAAACCAAAACCGCCTGTTTGGCAACAAAGCAGAAGAAGTTTTTAAAAAGATGGAGAAAAAAAGCTAAATCTATGCAAACTGTTAAAGATTTCCTGCAAGTACAACTTCCCAGATTTAGTAGGCATTGGCCTTCTAAGAATTGGTCATTTCCAGTCTCTTCCAGGCCTTCTCAGTCCAAACACAGGAATAGCAGACCACCTAGACTACAGTCTCAAGGTACATACAGGCCTAAGCAGTGGGGGGCTCCCACTTCCAAAAAAGCTGGAAGTAGTAAGACACCCCCCCTATGGAAAAATGTCACAATGCTTGCAATATACACATACAGTGGAAGAAATAAACCATATGTGTGTAAACCAACTAAGTGATAATAGCTCATATACATAATACAAATACATAAAGATATAAAAATATAGACGTAAAAATGTATGTTAAAATATAATGAAGTCAGTTGTGAAGTACTAATATAACTAGCAGGCAATTAACCTACACAAAAATAACCTGTTGAAGGTACTAACTAAGTGACTGGTGATATAAAATGTGTAACTATATGAAAAATCTATTTTCTAGGAATTAATCTATATACTAAAAAAATCCATTTTCTCTAGAGGAGGGTTGTTTCTATAATATACTGTGTATGTAAGTAAAGTGTTAAAATTGTTAAAAATATGTAAAAAGTTTTTTTAAAAATTGTAATTTTATATCTTAGTTAGAAAATGTGTATCTAAATATATGTAAATAAATAAACAACAGTTCCAAACTATTAACAGGTGACTTTCTGAAACTGCATAGGTCACCTAACTAATGATGCTGAACTCACACGTTCAACTGTAAGAATGGTTTAATGCTTATAAAGTCATTTAACCCAGGACTGGTCGTTGCGTCACAGAATATCTGCCATCTACTTTCAAGGGCTGATAGTCTTATCTTCCAGTTACCTACACTACTAACCATATCTATTTGATCTATGATGGCAAACCTAAAACTGTGTGTTTTGTCTTTTTCACAAATGTGTCTACTCAATGCATTGTTCATATCTTGCTTTTGAATCTTGTATAGATGCTCATATATCCTGGTTTTTAACTTCCTTTCGGTTTTCCCAATATAATAAGCCGAACAGGATATACAAGTAGCAAGGTAGACTACTCTTTGTGTGTTGCAATTCCCAGTACGACTCTTGATGTATGTCTTCATAACATTGTCTAGTTTTATGACCTTATTAGTATTTATAAAATTGCATTGTCTACACGTTCCACATTTGTGTGTACCTCTAAAGGGTGTCTTATTAATCCTCCCTTGTTCGAACAAACTCTTCAAATTCTGTGCCGTTTTGTATACTATTTTGGGGTGGTTTTCGACTCGTCTACCCTCTTTCTCAGTGACCATGAGAATGTCCCAATATTTGTTTAATATTTCCTTGACTAAATTCGAATAAGGGTTGAATCTAATCACACACACAGACTTGTCACTCAACCCTTCTGTTCTATTTGTATTAATAAATGGGACACCTAAAAGAGGCAGATATTTTTTGCCCCATTCACCTTTAACATACTGAGTAATGTTATCTAGCATGTCCTTTGGATAACCTTGGTTCATAAACATTCCATGGATTCCTGCCAATTCTCTTTCCATAACTTCCTTTTCTGAGGACATGCGGGCAGCACGGATGCACTGCCCTTTAAATACATTACTAAAAATGTAAGGGGGGTGGTTACTATCATAATTTAAATAGTCATTAGAAAAATTACTTTTTCTATATATGCTAGATGTGAAATTTGTCCCATTGTTACAAATATAAGTGTCCAAGTATGGGATTCCCACTTTGTTAACACAGTGAGTGAATTTCAAGAACTCAGTGGTGTTGTTAATGTATTCAATAAATTCGGTAATCTCATCTATTGAACCATTCCACAATATGAACAGATCGTCTAAAAATCTAGTGTACAGCATTATTTTGCTAAAAAATTCACTTTTAAAAACAAACTCCGTTTCCCATTCCAACATAACCATGTTGGCATAAATTGGGGCACAGGATGCGCCCATGGCTACTCCCTTAGTTTGTCTAAACTGTTCACCTTGGAATTGTAAATAATTATGGTCAAGGACTAACCCCATCATGTCTACAATTAAGTTGACCCTGTCATTACTTAAATTGGAAAACTTACGTAAACTGTTATGAAAAAATTCGAGACCAGTATCCCTAGGGATACTTGAAAACAAATCTATTACGTCAATAGTAAGAAAAATTACATCCTTTCTCCATAAGTCAGGTGTAAGTTTTCCAAGAAAGTCCCAGGAATCCTTAGTTAAATGGTTGACCCTTTGGTAAACATGTTTCGTCCATTCATCAATGGTGACCCCAATTTTAAATGTCTTAGATAATGAACCTGATATTATAGGCCTAAAAGGAGGGTGTTCTAAATTTTTATGTATTTTGGGTATGCCTACAATCGTGGCCATTTTGGGAAATTCAACTCTGATGAACTGATAAATTTCATTTGTTATTCTGTTGTCCAACAGATATTCCTCAATGGCCAACTCTATTCTTTTATAACCAATGTGAACTTGGTTGGTTGAAATGACTTCGTAGTTCCCTGAGAAATGTAAAATATTAAAAATTTCGCTGTTGTAGTCCAAGGTGTTGTACAAAACTACCCCACCACCCTTGTCGGGTTTCATTATTCTAATGTGTGGGCTTTCTCTAAAATATCTGAGGCATTCCCTTTCCTCTATGCTTAAATTGTCTTTAAATACATTAGTATAATCTTTTTTCATTCTAATGTCGTTATACAATTTGTATAAATCTTTACAAACTAGTTTCTCATAGTGAAGAACTTGTGGGTGATAATTAGGGACAACCACACTCTTCTTAATTAGCCTTTTGTTGTTGGTACCAAACGTACGCTGGGCCTGTTCTTTGTTGTCAAATAAAAAAGAAAAGTTAAGCCTGCGACTGAAAAACTTGACTTCTTTGATCGTATCAACAATGTCAAATCTACTAGTCGGTATAAATTTCATGCCCTTAATAAACAATGAAAAAAATCCTTGTGTAACCTCTGTATCTGTATAATTAAACACATTAAATCCGTTAAAAGAATGAATAATATGTTTAATGGGAAGTGTTTCTGCGAGTGTTGGTGTGCCTGTACCTTCATGAGTTGAAGGTAAAACACTCGCTTCCTGTGTAGATAGTGCACAGTCAGTTCCTTTGCATAGCTTTTGCCCTATATCTATGGAACCACCCACTAATAATGTTGCCTCCTGTATTGTTTCGGGGCAGGGAAAAATCTCCCCCCTTGAAAATTTGTGTCGTGGGTGTTCCTATCCAACCGCTCATTAGGTACATAGTATTTCTCTTGTTGGAATATTTCTTTCCTGTTCTCATTGGGCCATACATAAGCCCTATTGTTTTTGTAAAGTTCTACATCTCTGTCTATCTTTCTAAGTTTCCTATTAAATATAAGCGTAGTTTTGTTTTCCACAATGGAAAACTGTCTGTGGTACAAGTCTCCCCACTGTTCAAAATTCACATCCTTGATTATGTCTTCATTTAACGTCTCTATATCCTTAGTGAGTCCCACTACCTTCAACTCATTATATTTCAACAATTTCCTCTTGTATAAAAAACCAAAATCATCAAACATACTATTAAAATCCGTCATGTTGGTGTTGTTGTAGTCAATTCCTAAAGGGAGTTTGAAAAATCTCAGCCCTTTAGGTACAATTTTTAAATTCAAACATTGCTTTAAATATGCACTATCGGTTTTAATACTTTTGACCTGAATTAATTTTTTACCAAGTAGTAAAATTTTTGTCTTAATATTGTCCACAATTATGCTACAATGTCTTCCTTGTTTGAAATAGTGTTCGCCTTTACAGTCGTCTCTTTTAAAGTTGACCTCGTCATTTAGAAATGCATCAATATTGTTCATACTAAAAGTTTTCTTTACAAAACGACCTTTAAAGTCTGTGTCACGTACTGTGTCAGAAATGACAAAATTACAGTCCGTACCTTTCAAACCTTCGTTTGTCTTTGTGATGTTAGAATAAGTCCTGCAGCCTTCTCTAGACTTAGGTTTAGTTCCGATTCTTCTGATTTCATTGTCCGTATTGAAAAGGCTGAAGTCAAACGTAAATTCCGCCTCCGGAGATAGGTTATTGTCCCTCATAGCGGAAGATTTAACTGAAAAACAGTCCATGTCTAAATGGGGTTTCTCTCCCTGACCATTAGGGATGGCGTCCACATCACACACAAGATTAGTAGAGGACACATTCCCCTGAATTTGCACACATTGGTGGTGACCGGAGAGCTCGCCGTCGCGGCTCCGACATTAATGGCTTCAGTTAACTTGCTTACCAACGTGAGTAGTTTACTCACGTCAGACTGAAGCGCTGTCACTTCCGACCAAAGCGATACCAACTCATCCTTGTCCAATGAAGCCTGAGATACGTCCGTTGACTCCGCCATCTGGATAGGGCAACCACAGAAGAAAAAACACGAATCCTACCAAATGTCAAATCTCCAGAAAGGCCGTCAGCACCACGTATCCAAGGGGCTCGGACACCAAGAAAAATTTTCCGTTTTGTTTTAGAATACTCCGTTTTATTGTAGAAACACACTGTACACCAAAGGTAAAAAGCAGCAACAAATGGTTAAGCGCTTTCGTCTGAATAACATCAGACTTCCTCAGAACCATGATAAAAACACTCCAATAATATTTAAATACATTTTGGCGCCAACATCCTTACACAAACAATTATTTCTTAAAGAGCAACACTCCTATGCTATTGTGTGCTGTTGAACATCTTTTGTATACTAATTCTAAAAATCCTGGTACTACAAAATGCATAACTTAACAGTGGTTCCTGTAATAATAAAATATGATTTACGAACCACTCTTTCGTCAAAAGTACAATGCTTGCAATATACACATAGAGTGGAAGAAATCTGGTCTTTGGTGCAGGCTGGAGAAGTTGTTTGACCGCAACTGAGCTACAAAATATAAGTATCTTTTGATTATTTTAACAGATTACTGTTTTTATAATTTAATATATATAAAGCACTTTGTCTATTCAGAATCTTCAGAAATCTTTATCTGTTTAAAAACTTTCAGAATCTGTAGTGCTTGTTGTCTTAGGCTATTGTATAAACTGAAACATTTACTCTGTGTAATTATCTCTTGGCTAGTGGGGGCTGGTTCTTTTGTGTTCTTGTAAAAAAAAAAAAGTTGTTGTTCTGGTCTTTGGTGCAGGCTGGAGAAGTTGTTTGACCGCAACTGAGCTACAAAATATAAGTATCTTGATTATTTTAACAGATTACTGTTTTTATAATTTAATATATATAAAGCACTTTGTCTATTCAGAATCTTCAGAAATCTTTATCTGTTTAAAAACTTTCAGAATCTGTAGTGCTTATTGTCTTAGGCTATTGTATAAACTGAAACATTTACTCTGTGTAATTATCTCTTGGCTAGTGGGGGCTGGTTCTTTTGTGTTCTTGTAAAAAAAAAAAAAAAAAAAAGTTGTTGTTCTGGTCTTTGGTGCAGGCTGGAGAAGTTGTTTGACCGCAACTGAGCTACAAAATATAAGTATCTTTTGATTATTTTAACAGATTACTGTTTTTATAATTTAATATATATAAAGCACTTTGTCTATTCAGAATCTTCAGAAATCTTTATCTGTTTAAAAACTTTCAGAATCTGTAGTGCTTGTTGTCTTAGGCTATTGTATAAACTGAAACATTTACTCTGTGTAATTATCTCTTGGCTAGTGGGGGCTGGTTCTTTTGTGTTCTTGTAAAAAAAAAAAAAGTTGTTGTTCTGGTCTTTGGTGCAGGCTGGAGAAGTTGTTTGACCGCAACTGAGCTACAAAATATAAGTATCTTTTGATTATTTTAACAGATTACTGTTTTTATAATTTAATATATATAAAGCACTTTGTCTATTCAGAATCTTCAGAAATCTTTATCTGTTTAAAAACTTTCAGAATCTGTAGTGCTTGTTGTCTTACTTGGTGGCTTTGCAGTTGCCCGCCCCTACTGTGACACACCTCCCAGTCTAGTGTCATTAGCTCATTCTTCTTAATACAGAGAGAACATTTGATAAGGCCTTCTGTTCCTCCTTTTTACCTTTTCAAAAAGTAAAACAAAACTTTTTTTTTCTTTTTCGCCTGAACCTTCTTGTGTTCTGACTGTCCTTCTCAAACATATTGGAAATATACAGTATATTTCAGAGCATTTGTTATAACTGTATTTGCTATAACTGATTTAAGTATTTTTTTCTGGCTTTTTGAATATTTACTGCTTAGCGACTGCATCTTAGCCTGTTTATACAGCTCTGCATTCTATTTAAACTGTTTTTGTGTTGATTAACTGTTTTGCACTCTTAAAAAGTTATTTGTTGCTTAATTTTACCTGTAGGCTAACACACTCAAGTGTGCTAGCCACTTAAAAGCATTTATAGCATTTACTGTCTGTTTTTTTTCCTTGTCTCTGTAACAAAAAAAAAAAAAAAAAAATCTCTTGTTTTCCCACCTTACTGAACTAGAGTAGTCCAGTTTCAGAGTTGCTAATCCCTGGGCTTTGTTTTTAGTTCCTGTTACTGATCCATTGCCTTATTAGGAAGGAGGGAAGTTTCTTTGCTTACCAGTGGGAGTGGGAAGCACTGAGCAGCCTTTTTGTCCGAATTGGTGAAGTTTCAGCCAGAAACTAGTAGTCTATTGGTTGTTTTGGGCCAATTCCTAGCTCCTTTCAGCCCCCTGCTATAAAACACGCTAAACACGCGTTTTCCAGCTTGTACCAACTCTGCACAGATCCTCGTGGTGGCCTGCAGAGTGATCCAAGCAGCAGAGAGCTAAAAGAGTGACTTTCTACCAGATATAAGTATTTTTGTGGCTTTCCCACTGTTATTAAGCTAGCGACTGCATTTTGCCTGTTTTACTGCTACTTTAAGTGATTTCTGCATTTTACACTGTTTATTGCACTTTAAGTTACTAATTGTTGCAAATTGTTTCTGTAGGCTACACACTAAAGTGCGCTAGCCGATTTACAGCATTTATAGCATTTACTGTCTTTTTTTCCTTATCTCTGTAATAAAACAAAAAATCTCTTGTTTTCCCACTTTACTGAACTAGAGTAGTCCAGTTTCAGAGTTGCTGATCCCTGGGCTTTGTTTTTAGTTCCTGTTACTGATCCATTGCCTTATTAGGAAGGAGGGAAGTTTCTTTGCTTACCAGTGGGAGTGGGAAGCACTGAGCGCCTTTTTGTCCGATTTGGTGAAGTTTCAGCCAGAAACTAGTAGTCCATTGGTCGTTTTGGGCCAATTCCTAGCTCCCTTCAGCCCCCTGCTATAAAACACGCTAAACTGTACTGCTGATCTAACCAGCATATCCTATAACTGAAAAGTTCATCTCTACTTGATTCCCAAGTAGACTATTCTCTATCTGTAAAGCCTAGCACTTACTCCTACAGTACTTGCACCTTGATAAAGCACTCTTATTATAGATAGTACCCCACCAGCCTAAAACCCACTTGCGGCGGAGTCCTTTGAAAGTTCTTTATCTACTACTTCTAGTATGTCGAGGGATCAGTTGCTAGTGTCCTCTCCAGCTCAACTGGTGAACCTGGGAATATTGAGGCAATGTTACAATTGCCTCATGTACACAGACAATCCTCTCCTTCTCCCACAAAACACAAATACATGCGAGAGATGCAACTATACGGCCAAACTGGAGGCTGAGCTCTCTCAACATAGGACTGGCAAGACCAGACAGGAGGAGAAGGTAACCACACACAATACATACCCAGTCACACATGGTACCATCACAACTTCAAATCATACACATACTCACACAAAGACATACTCGGAGGCTCTGATCAAAAATTTACCAAAACAGCAGAGGCCACCAAAGCAGACACCCAAACAACTACCACCTCACGACCCAACACATGCAACACATAGACCACACAGTCAGAGTGTCAAACAGTCACAGCCCTTAAGGCCAAACAAAATGCCAGACACACTTGTCATTGGTGATTCCATAGTCAGACACACTGGCGTCCGCTCACCAGACTGAGTAAGGAGAAGGTCACAGTAAGCTGCCTGTCGGGCGCTAGAATCCGCCACATAACGCAAG
Source organism: Protopterus annectens (assembly GCF_019279795.1). Classification (NCBI taxonomy): domain Eukaryota; kingdom Metazoa; phylum Chordata; order Ceratodontiformes; family Protopteridae; genus Protopterus; species Protopterus annectens. Next base: position 1,156,745,628 of record NC_056728.1, read on the forward strand.
CACTCAGGTCTCTCAACAGCAGGTACAAGTGCGACTCAGTCATTGTCCACGCTGGTGTCAACGACCTGAGACGCACCTCCTTGGACTACATGAAAAGGGACGCCGAGGAGCTCTCTGATTATGTAGCCCAGGCAGGTATGACCCTGACCTTGAGCAGTATCCTACCTTCACCTAGAATGATGCCACAATACAGTGATAAGATGATCAGCTTTAATAATTGGCTTAAATTCTGGTGTCATTCAAAGGGGATCCAATGTCTGTCTGCCTGGGATGACATGCTGGACAAGCCACGCTGCTTCGCAAGGGACGGCTTGCACCTGTCACCCTGGGCTTCCGGATATTGGCAAAGGCTCTTGCCACCCCATAGTGCCTTTTTAGGCAAGGCTCAAATTCTAAACCTACCACCCTAGAACACCAAAAGGAAAAAACTAAGGGTAATGCTGCTCAATGCCAGAAGTCTCAATCTCAAGATGCACGCACTCGAGGCCCTTCTCAATATGGAGAACATCGATGTCTGTGCTGTGACAGAAACCTGGTTCAAGGCTCCTGAGAGCACCCCAGCACTAACAGGTTTCACCTCATATCATGCGTTCCGGCCCCAAAATCCGGACAACACCAAGAAAGGAGGGGGTGTCCATATTCATAAAGGACACCCACACCTCAAGGTTGGTGGCAACGCACGATGCATCGGAGACCATCCAGGTGCAATTAACCATAGGCAAGACTGCTCTGCAATTTGTAGCATGTTACAGGCCACCCTCTCAAACTCAGGAACCTCACATGGCCTTCCTGAAAACATTGGAGGGATAAATGTATCTCCAAACACCATCATACTAGGTGACTTCAACTACCCTAATATAGACTGGGAACACTACTCAAGCCCGAACACTCTAACCCAAAGATTCCTGGAGTTCATAAACTCAAATGCCATGGAACAACTAGTCACCATCCCCACAAGAGGTGAAAACATACTTGATCTCATCATCATGAACATGGGATCAAAATGTTCAACACCGAAGTATACCCCTCACTGGTGAGATCAGATCATAAACTAATCTCGCTGGAGGTCCTCATCCCGCCCCCACCTGAAACAAAAAGACCACAGTGAAAAACTTCTCAAAAGCCGATTTCACACTTCTAAAAACTAGTGTGGTCTCCTTTAAGGCCCCTGAGCCAGTGGTAAACATTACTCAAACCGCTGAATCACTTACAAATGCCTTCTACCAGCACCTACAGGACTGCATGGATCAGGCAATCCCAAACAAAACTAAGACTCTCTGTACCAAAGGCAAGCGTCCAGTCTGGTGGACCCCAGCCATAAACAAGCTCTACAACAAAAGGAGGAAGCTACTACAAGATAGAGCAAAATCCTTGAAAGGTAAGACACCTTTGATCATTATAAGTAAAAAACTAAGAGCTCTCATAAAATCATTAAAGGCAAATTTTGAGAGAAAAATCGCCAAGGACTCTAAAGACAATCATAAGGCCTTCTTTAGCTATGTTAGAAACCTAGGAGGAAACTCCCAGATATGCTCAGAATTAGTTCAAAATGATGTGAAAATTACTGAACCTACACACATTGCTAACATACTGGCTGACAGGTTCAGTGCAAACTCCCCCCCCGCCAAAAGGAGAGATATCTATTCCAGAGGATTGTAGCCCCCCAAACATCTCCAACGCCCAGGTGAGAACTGCCCTCACTAAGGCAAAAAACACAGCATCCATGGGACGGATGGTGTCCCCGGCTGTGTGCTTCATGAACTCAACGAGGAATTAAACCCACAGTTAGGACAGCTGTTTAATCTTAGCCTCACCTCAGGATCATGCCAAGGAGTGGCGCACGGCGACTGTGGTCCCACTTCATAAGGGCGGTGCCTCCACAGACCCTGGAAATTACCGCCCCATTAGCTTGACAAGCCTTATCTGCAAAGCCATGGAGAGGATCATAATGGAACTCATAAATAAAGACATAGGGAACTTGCAGACTTTGGATCCAACCCAGTTTGGCTTTGTCAAAGGCAGATCCTGCCTCTTAAACTTGGTTGACTTTTTCGAGACAGTCACCAAGGCGATTGATGAGGAAAGGCAGTCCATACAGCCTACCTCGACCTGGCAAAGGCCTTCGACACAATACCCCACTCAGGTATCATCGAAAAACTCATCAGCTTGAATGTAAACCCATACATCACAAGATGGGTTGCAAACTGGCTAAGCGACAGAACCCACAGGGTCAGAGTTGCTGGAGCCATGTCAGACTCAAAGCCTGTCACAAGTGGTGTCCCACAGGGCTCAGTCCTGGGTCCACTCTTGTTCGGCATCTACTTTTCTGAAGTACAAGCAAACACAGGAGGGTTATGGCTGACAAAGTTTGCAGATGACTGCAAACTGGGCCATAGTCGAAAACACATCTGACACAGATATCCTCCAGAAGGGCCTCACAGAAACGGATAACTGGTGCCAGAGCCATGGCCTGAAGTTAAACGCCAAAAAATGCATAGTCATACCCTTCGGGAAAAACAAGGTTACCCCTAGCTACCATATAGGTGACAATCCACTGAGCACAGAAAAAGTAATCAGGGATCTGGGGACCCAAGTTGACAGTAGTCTTTCGTTTGACACTCATGTTGCTAAAGTAGTTAGGAAAACCTTCTATATCGCCCACCTGATCATGAAGGGATTCACATCTAGATCAAGGGAGGTCATCGTCCCCCTGTACTCATCACTCATTAGACCTATGATTGAGTACAATGCCCGTTCGAATGTATCTGACCAGACACCTGATGCAGCTTGAAAGGCCCCAAAGTTCCTCACCAAAAGGATAAAGGGTCTCAAAAATATGTCTTATGCTGCCCGACTGAAAGAACTCCAGCTTTATTCAGTCTCATACCGCTTGCTCAGAGGTGACCTGTGCCTGACATATAAGGCCATGTCAAACCCAGATTTGATGAATATGCTTCACCTCAAAAATCTAGATCCCTCAGAACCACAAGGGCGGGAGACTTAAACCTTGACACGGTTATAAATAGAACATGCTGGAGGGACAGATTCATCACCCAGAGACTCCCTATGCTGTGGAACAAAATCCCGGTACATGTGAGGCAGAGCACCTCGCTGGCCTTGTTCAAGAGGAATCTTGACCAATGGATGGGAGATCGCAGATATACCCCAGGGATTACTTCAGTGTCACTGCTTGACAGAGGCACAGAAAAATGATAGGCATAGTTTTTATTCAAACTAAAGGGGTGGCGAAAGCCACATAACTATGGGCTAGGCTTATAAATGCCCTTGGGCAGATAGCCTAGTATGAACCTATGAACCTATGAACCTATATGTGTATAAACCAACTAAGTGATAATAGCTCATATACATAATACAAATACATAAAGATATAAAAATATAGACGTAAAAATGTATGTTAAAATATAATGAAGGATACGTGGTGCTGACGGCCTTTCTGGAGATTTGACATTTGGTAGGATTCGTGTTTTTTCTTCTGTGGTTGCCCTATCCAGATGGCGGAGTCAACGGACGTATCTCAGGCTTCATTGGACAAGGATGAGTTGGTATCGCTTCGGTCGGAAGTGACAGCGCTTCAGTCTGACGTGAGTAAACTACTCACGTTGGTAAGCAAGTTAACTGAAGCCATTAATGTGGGAGCCGCGACGGCGAGTTCTCCGGTCACCACCAACTGTGTGCAAATTCAGGGGAATGTGTCCTCTACTAATCTTGTGTGTGATGTGGACGCCATCCCTAATGGTCAGGGAGAGAAACCCCATTTAGACATGGACTGTTTTTCAGTTAAATCTTCCGCTATGAGGGACATTAACCTATTTCCGGAGGCGGAATTTACGTTTGACTTCAGCCTTTTCAATACGGACAATGAAATCAGAAGAATCGGAACTAAACCTAAGTCTAGAGAAGGCTGCAGGACTTATTCTAAAATCACAAAGACAAACGAAGGTTTGAAAGGTACGGACTGTAATTTTGTCATTTCTGACACAGTACGTGACACAGACTTTAAAGGTCGTTTTGTAAAGAAAACTTTTAGTATGAACAATATTGATGCATTTCTAAATGACGAGGTCAACTTTAAAAGAGACGACTGTAAAGGCGAACACTATTTCAAACAAGGAAGACATTGTAGCATAATTGTGGACAATATTAAGACAAAAATTTTACTACTTGGTAAAAAATTAATTCAGGTCAAAAGTATTAAAACCGATAGTGCATATTTAAAGCAATGTTTGAATTTAAAAATTGTGCCTAAAGGGCTGAGATTTTTCAAACTCCCTTTAGGAATTGACTACAACAACACCAACACCAACATGACGGATTTTAATAGTATGTTTGATGATTTTGGTTTTTTATACATGAGGAAATTGTTGAAATATAATGAGTTGAAGGTAGTGGGACTCACTAAGGATATAGAGACGTTAAATGAAGACATAATCAAGGATGTGAATTTTGAACAGTGGGGAGACTTGTACCACAGACAGTTTTCCATTGCGGAAAACAAAACTACGCTTATATTTAATAGGAAACTTAGAAAGATAGACAGAGATATAGAACTTTACAAAAACAATAGGGCTTATGTATGGCCCAATGAGAAAAGGAAAGAAATATTCCAACAAGAGAAATACTATGTACCTAATGAGCGGTTGGATAGGAACACCCACGACACAAATTTTCAAGGGGGGGATTTTTCCCTGCCCCGAAACAATACAGGAGGCAACATTATTAGTGGGTGGTTCCATAGATATAGGGCAAAAGCTATGCAAAGGAACTGACTGTGCACTATCTACACAGGAAGCGAGTGTTTTACCTTCAACTCATGAAGGTACAGGCACACCAACACTCGCAGAAACACTTCCCATTAAACATATTATTCATTCTTTTAACGGATTTAATGTGTTTAATTATACAGATACAGAGGTTACACAAGGATTTTTTTCATTGTTTATTAAGGGCATGAAATTTATACTGACTAGTAGATTTAACATTGTTGATACGATCAAAGAAGTCAAGTTTTTCAGTCGCAGGCTTAACTTTTCTTTTTTATTTGACAACAAAGAACAGGCCCAGCGTACGTTTGGTACCAACAACAAAAGGCTAATTAAGAAGAGTGTGGTTGTCCCTAATTATCACCCACAAGTTCTTCACTATGAGAAACTAGTTTGTAAAGATTTATACAAATTGTATAAGGACATTAGAATGAAAAAAGATTATACTAATGTATTTAAAGACAATTTAAGCATAGAGGAAAGGGAATGCCTCAGATATTTTAGAGAAAGCCCACACATTAGAATAATGAAACCCGACAAGGGTGGTGGGGTAGTTTTGTACAACACCTTGGACTACAACAGCGAAATTTTTAATATTTTACATTTCTCAGGGAACTACGAAGTCATTTCAACTAACCAAGTTCACATTGGTTATAAAAGAATAGAGTTGGCCATTGAGGAATATCTGTTGGACAACAGAATAACAAATGAAATTTATCAGTTCATCAGAGTTGAATTTCCCAAAATGGCCACGATTGTAGGCATACCCAAAATACATAAAAATTTAGAACACCCTCCTTTTAGGCCTATAATATCAGGTTCATTATCTAAGACATTTAAAATTGGGGTCACCATTGATGAATGGACGAAACATGTTTACCAAAGGGTCATCCATTTAACTAAGGATTCCTGGGACTTTCTTGGAAAACTTACACCTGACTTATGGAGAAAGGATGTAATTTTTCTTACTATTGACGTAATAGATTTGTTTTCAAGTATCCCTAGGGATACTGGTCTCGAATTTTTTCATAACAGTTTACGTAAGTTTTCCAATTTAAGTAATGACAGGGTCAACTTAATTGTAGACATGATGGGGTTAGTCCTTGACCATAATTATTTACAATTCCAAGGTGAACAGTTTAGACAAACTAAGGGAGTAGCCATGGGCGCATCCTGTGCCCCAATTTATGCCAACATGGTTATGTTGGAATGGGAAACGGAGTTTGTTTTTAAAAGTGAATTTTTTAGCAAAATAATGCTGTACACTAGATTTTTAGACGATCTGTTCATATTGTGGAATGGTTCAATAGATGAGATTACCGAATTTATAGAATACATTAACAACACCACTGAGTTCTTGAAATTCACTCACTGTGTTAACAAAGTGGGAATCCCATACTTGGACACTTATATTTGTAACAATGGGACAAATTTCACATCTAGCATATATAGAAAAGGTACTTTTTCTAATGACTATTTAAATTATGATAGTAACCACCCCCCCTTACATTTTTAGTAATGTATTTAAAGGGCAGTGCATCCGTGCTGCCCGCATGTCCTCAGAAAAGGAAGTTATGGAAAGAGAATTGACAGGAATCCATGGAATGTTTATGAACCGAGGTTATCCGAAGGACATGCTAGATAACATTACTCAGTATGTTAAAGGTGAATGGGGCAAAAAATATCTGCCTCTTTTAGGTGTCCCATTTATTAATACAAATAGAACAGAAGGGTTGAGTGACAAGTCTGTGTGTGTGATTAGATTCAACCCTTATTCGAATTTAGTCAAGGAAATATTAAACAAATATTGGGACATTCTCATGGTCACTGAGAAAGAGGGTAGACGAGTCGAAAACCACCCCAAAATAGTATACAAAACGGCACAGAATTTGAAGAGTTTGTTCGAACAAGGGAGGATTAATAAGACACCCTTTAGAGGTACACACAAATGTGGAACGTGTAGACAATGCAATTTTATAAATACTAATAAGGTCATAAAACTAGACAATGTTATGAAGACATACATCAAGAGTCGTACTGGGAATTGCAACACACAAAGAGTAGTCTACCTTGCTACTTGTATATCCTGTTCGGCTTATTATATTGGGAAAACCGAAAGGAAGTTAAAAACCAGGATATATGAGCATCTATACAAGATTCAAAAGCAAGATATGAACAATGCATTGAGTAGACACATTTGTGAAAAAGACAAAACACACAGTTTTAGGTTTGCCATCATAGATCAAATAGATATGGTTAGTAGTGTAGGTAACTGGAAGATAAGGCTATCAGCCCTTGAAAGTAGATGGCAGATATTCTGTGATGCAACGACCAGTCCTGGGTTAAATGACTTTATAAGCATTAAACCATTCTTACAGTTGAACGTGTGAGTTCAGCATCATTAGTTAGGTGACCTATGCAGTTTCAGAAAGTCACCTGTTTATAGTTTGGAACTGTTGTTTATTTATTTACATATATTTATATACACATTTTCTGACTAAGATATAAAATTACAATTTTTAAAAAAACTTTTTACATATTTTTAACAATTTTAACACTTTACTTACATACACAGTATATTATAGAAACTACCCTCCTCTAGAGAAAATGGATTTTTTTAGTATATAGATTAATTCCTAGAAAATAGATTTTTCATATAGTTACACATTTTATATCACCAGTCAGTTAGTACCTTCAACAGGTTATTTTTGTGTAGGTTAATTGCCTGCTAGTTATATTAGTACTTCACAACTGACTTCATTATATTTTAACATACATTTTTACGTCTATATTTTTATATCTTTATGTATTTGTATTATGTATATGAGCTATTATCACTTAGTTGGTTTATACACATATGGTTTATTTCTTCCACTGTATGTGTATATTGCAAGCATTGTACTTTTGACGAAAGAGTGGTTCGTAAATCATATTTTATTATTACAGGAACCACTGTTAAGTTATGCATTTTGTAGTACCAGGATTTTTAGAATTAGTATACAAAAGATGTTCAACAGCACACAATAGCATAGGAGTGTTGCTCTTTAAGAAATAATTGTTTGTGTAAGGATGTTGGCGCCAAAATGTATTTAAATATTATTGGAGTGTTTTTATCATGGTTCTGAGGAAGTCTGATGTTATTCAAACGAAAGCGCTTAACCATTTGTTGCTGCTTTTTACCTTTGGTGTACAGTGTGTTTCTACAATAAAACGGAGTATTCTAAAACAAAACAGAGAATTTTTCTTGGTGTCCGAGCCCCTTGGATACGTGGTTCAAGACTTTTCCTGGTACCCAGAAAAGACAGCTCCTGGCATCCTATCCTGGACCTCTCTATTCTAAATACTTTTTTTTTTAATCCCAAAATTCAAGATGCTAACACTTCAACAGCTGCTTCCTATGCTAGGTAAAGATGCCTGGTTGGCAACCTTAGACTTAAAGGAAGCTTACCTGCACATTCCAGTAAGGGAATCTTGCAGGAAATACCTATGCTTCAGGGCAGGTTCCATGCACTATCAGTTCTCTGCACTCCCCTTTGGCTTATCTATTGCACCCAGGGTATTCACAAAGTGTCTAGCTCCAGCCATTGCATTTTGCAGGCAGAGAAATATTCAAATATACCCATACTTGGATGATTGCCTGATTCCGGCAGAAAGCAAGGAATTGCTATTAAAACATCTGGCATTCATAAAGAAACTTCTAAACTCACTAGGGTACACCATAAATGAAAAGAAATCTCACCTGGTACCCTGCCAACAAATTGTATTCCTGGGAGAAAGCTTGAATACAACTTCCCAGATGGCTTTCCTCACTCCAGAGAAACAAGTTTATTTGACAACCTACTTCAAACTATTGGCTACAAAGACCTAGCTATCTGCAAGGAAAATCCTGCAAGCCCTGGGGTTCATAGCCTCTTGCATTCTACTAATTCCATATGCAAGACTGCATATGATGAAACTGCAGTGGTATCTAAAACGCCTATGGTGTCAACATTCTCAGGACCTGGAATCAATCATTCCTATCATTCCTTGTATAAAGTTCCTTTGGTAGGCAGAGGCCTGCTACCACAACAAGGAGCTCTCAATCAGTCTACCCCTGCCACCCAAACCCTAACAACAGACGCATCAGACTATGCATGGGGGGGCTGACTTGGCAGGGCAGTGCATTCAGGGCAAATGGAACCCGAGACAGATGCACCTGCATATCAACCAAAAAGAAACAGCTGTACAGAATTCCCTGACAGCCTTCAAGGACCACATTCTTCCAGGACAATTATTGGTAAAGACAGACAACACCACAGTTATGTGGTACATAAACAAGCAGGGGAGAACCCACTCGTACCCTCTCTGCAGACTAGCCATGGCTCTGTGGAACACAGCCTTGAGCTACCAAGTGCACCTACAAGCTCAATTCCTGCCAGGCAAGCTAAATTCACTGGCAGACGACCTAAGCAGAAATCTCATGGACCCACACGAGTGGAAACTGGAACCAAAGATATTCAACCTTTTGAGAAACAAATGGGAGAATCCAGAGATAGACCTGTTTGCCTCCCCTCAGAACTACCAATTGGACAAATTCTGCACAAGGACTTCCCACAGTCAGGCTTGGAAAGTGGATGCCCTGTCCTTTACCTGGGAAAGCCTCTCAGTTTATGCCTTTCCCCCTCTGCCTCTCCTCTTGAAGGTTCTGCTAAAGATCAAACAGGACAAAACCAAAGACAATACTGATTGCACCAGACTGGCCATGCCAGCACTGGTACCCCCTCTTGCGCAGTATGACACTGCTGGAACCATGGCACCTGCCTCAGACCCCTTCCCTGCTGTCCCAGCAGGAGGGCCAGATTCTGCACCCTCAGCTTCAAACCCTGAACCTTGCAGCCTAGCTAATTCCTTGAGCTGTCCAATAGCATCCCTCAGTAAGCAGGTACTAGATGTCATTCTGGAGGCAAGGAGGCCTAGTACTAGAAAATTCTATGCTGAAAATTGGAAAAGATACTATTCCTGGAGCCAGACTCAGGGGATGGGCACAACGGTGCCCAACTTACCACATATTCTTCAGTACTTAACAGAGATGCTCCATAAGGGCCTTTCCTTTTCGTCAATTAAAATTCATGCCTCTGCCATTTCAGCACATTATAATACTGAACCACCCCTCTTCTCTCACCCCCTGCTAAAGCAATTCCTCAGAGGGGCCAAAAATTTAAGACCACCCAGGAGAGCCCCTACTCCAGCCTGGGACCTTAACTTTGTATTGGAAAAGCTCACTCTACCTCTTTTGAGCCAGCTGCAACTGCAGAGTTGAAATTACTTTCCTGGAAAACAGCCTTCCTTCTAGCCATTACTTCAGCAAGAAGAGTGTCTGAATTACAGGCCCTCATGGCAGTGGAGCCCTTCATCATCTTCCATGCAGACAGGGTGTCCCTCGGGACTAATCCTTCCTTTATGGCCAAGGTGGTGTTTAGTGTGGCCCTTAATCAGTCCATTCATTTGCCTACTTTTTTCCCAAATCCACAAAATAAAGGAGAACGAATACTGCACTCTTTGGATGTGCACAGACAACTTAGATTTTACTTGGACAGGACTAAGCCTCTCAGAAAATCTGAACTACTGCTAGTTGGCTTTGCTGCAGGGGCAGAGGGGAAGGCCATTTCAAAGCAAACCATTTCTAAGTGGATAGCCCATTGCATTCATTTCTGCTATAAGCACCATGGAAAACCTACCCCACAGGGGATAAGATCACATTCCACCAGGGCTGCATCTACCTCTGCAGCCTTTCTCAGAGGTGTCCCTGCCAGGGACATCCTAGAATCTGCTACCTGGAGCTCTGTACATACCTTCACCAAGCATTACCACATGTTTATTTTTTCTAAATCCAGAGCTGGTTTTGCCACTGCAGTCTTGCAGGGCTTAATAGCTGGTCCTAATGCTCTCTAACTTCCTCCTCCCTTCCTTAGCTTTGGGAATCAACCCAAATGTAATGACTGCAACAGTGAAACACGAAGAACATAGTACAGTTGTGTACACTTACCATAAATGTAGATATTCGAGTGTATTCACTGTTGCAGTCCTGGTTACCCTCCCTCCAGCCCCCTGACTTCTCTTGGCTATACTTTTCTTCTTGTTTAGTGTATTTCAGCTTTCTGGTGTATTTGCTTTTTGTTGGAAGTGTAACCTAACATATAATTGCTTCCCATTATGGGGGCACATGACATCTGGGGCAAGAAAAACTGATGTAATGGTGTCGGCTGCATGTTTTATACCCCTGACGACCTGACGTCATAGAAGAATAGACAGTATCCGACACAGGAATCCAAGACTTTGATATTCAGGCCGGCTGAGGGCTACCTGCAGGCAGATAACCCAAATGTAATGACTGCAACAGTGAATACACTCGAACATCTACATTTTTGGTAAGTGTACACAACTGTACTGTGTACTGACAACAGCTCTTCCTGTGAGCCATTCATTAGTTTAATCTGCACATTTTATCCATTGAGAAAAGCAGCCTTTCAGGCATTTTATGACATGACTGCTGCTGCTACTCTATAAAGCACACCAGTAATACAAGGCTTTTAAATAATTAGTAAACAGAGGTTTTTGTTTCTTTCATTTCATATTTTATTCTGTGGTGACTGTGAATCCTGGCCAACTACAACAATTTTATGACATGGCTTCTACCTATAGAAAACATCTGAAAGAGGCAAACAGTAGTGGAATCCATATTTCTCTTTCTTTCATTTCTTATTTTACTGTGTTCTGATTTTTGAATACTAGCCTGGTGTAGCAACTTTCTGACCTGCTAGTAATTCTACAGATACATTAGCAAGTGTGTGACAGAAGGTTGGAACATTAGTAGACACATTCTTCTGTTCCTTTTTCAGCTTCTAGTTTGATATGTGCTGATTTCTAAATACTGCCAGACAATGCACTATTTTTATAGCAGGCTGCTTGTACATCTGTAGAAGCATGAGTGATGCAAAGTCTAAAATTTAATATACACTCATCTTTTCCTTTCACTTCATATTTTATTTTTTTTGCTGATTTCTAGCTACTAGCCAAATGCACTTCCTAGTATACATGCTACATCTTGGTGAGTTTCTGTATTGTATTATATTTTCAACACTTCTTTCTCTTTTAACCTTATATTATGAATCTGTTTCAACTGTTACTATATATAAACAAATAACAGAAATGATACTGTACAGCTTTTGGCATCATTCTAACAGTTTACAGTACCTAACGAGTGTCTGATTCCTGGTCTGACAATGATTAGTCCTATATGGTAACATTTAAACTGTTTCCATTCCAACTTACTTACATGATAGCATACCTCTCAACCTTTTAGCACAAAAAATCTGGACAAAGCCTAAAATAATAAGGAACAAATGCACAAAATAGAGACAAATGTTAAATAATGCTCTTATAAACTTAGAAAGTTGCTAGAATAACAGGATTGGTGTGCATTGTCTGAAGGATATGAAGTCTGAAACTCAAATGTGTGTAATTATTTAGTAACTTCAATCCTCAGTGATTTGCCAGAAAATCAAAATTTTATCAGGAACAGACAAAAAATATGAGGTAAAAGTCTGGACATTCAGGGAA
>NC_056728.1:1156763007-1156785507 GCF_019279795.1 Protopterus annectens
TGTGGTGTAGTTCCTGTGTTGTCCATTGCCTTACTTGGATAGAAGGAAGTTTCTTTGCTCACCAGTGGGAGTGGGGAGCCTTGAGCAGCCTATCTGTCCCTGAAGGAGTGACCTCAGCACAAGAGCTTGTAGTAATTGGTTGTTTTGGACCATTTCCAGCTCTTTTGAAGTTCCCTGTTTAACATCTGCTTCTGAGCGTTTTTTCTGGCTATACTACTCAGAAACAGCTCCTTGTGGTCCTGCAGAGTGGTCCTAGCAACAGAGAACTGAGAAAAGTGACTACTTTCCTGATTTAAGTATTTTTTGCTGTTTTTTACCTAAAATACCTTCTCTTGCTTACTTTGAACAAGCTTAAACTGTTTTTTTAGCTGTTTATTGCATTATATATTATTTGCACTTAAAGTTACATTTGATCGAAAATTGGTCGAAAGTTTGTTTGTTTGTTAAATTTAACTGTTGAGGCTGCCCACTAAAGTGTGCTAGCCTGTGTAACTGATTTATTACTGTTTCCTGCATTTCTGTGTACTTTCTATCACAAAAACAAAAAAAACAAAAAAATATCCTTGTTTTCCCGCCTCTCCTCAACTAGTTTAGACCAGTATACAGGCTTTGCTGTATTCTGGGCTGTGGTGTAGTTCCTGTGTTGTCCATTGCCTTACTTGGATAGAAGGAAGTTTCTTTGCTCAGCAGTGGGAGTGGGGAGCCTTGAGCAGCCTATCTGTCCCTGAAGGATTGACCTCAGCACAAGAGCTTGTAGTAATTGGTTGTTTTGGACCATTTCCAGCTCTTTTGAAGTTCCCTGTTTAAAATCCGCGTTTGCGCAATTGTGCGCATAGAGCAGCACCGGTTAAACAAGGTTAAACGTTTTCTGTCTCCGCCAAGTCTGCTCTTCAAATTTTCCCTTAAGTAAGCTCTACTCTTAGAATTATCAGTCTACTCGCTATATTATAAGTCTAGCACTTGTTCTCAAAACCTCTCTTCTAAGTAAGCACTCTCAAACCAAAGTAAGCACTACATCCACCTACCACCCCTGTGAATACCCACTTCCCTTAAAGGCACAGCACTCCCTTATACTATTCTAGCATGTCGAGTGGTGGATCACTGGCATCCTCTCCGGTTCAGCTGGTTAATCTGGGAATCTTGAGACAATGCTACAATTGTCTCATGTACACAGACAACCCTCTCCTCCTCCCAACAAACACAAATACATGTGAGAGATGCAACCATATAGCCAAACTGGAGGCTGAACTCTCTCAACTCAGGACTGGCAAGACCAGACAGGAGGAGAAGGTAACCACACACACAGCAAACCCAGTCCCACATAGACCTACCACAATTGCAAACCAAACACATAATAACACAAAGACATACTCGGAGGCTCTAATAAAAAACTTACCAAAATAACAGAGGCTCCCAAAGCAGACACCCAAAAATCCACCACCTCAAAACATAACACATGAAACACATACTTCAATAAAGCAGTGTGTCAAACAATCACAGCCCTTAAGGCCAAAGACCATGCCTGATACACTAGTAATTGGTGACTCTATAGTCAGACACACTGACGTTCCACTTACCAGGCTGAACAAGGAGAGGGTAACGGTGAGCTGCCTGTCGGGAGCTAGGATCCGCCACATAACACATGCACTCAGGTCACTCCAAAGCAAGTACAAATATGACTCCGTCATTGTCCATGCCGATGTTAATGACCTGAGACGTACCTCCCTGGACTACATGAAAAGAGACATAGAGGAGCTCTCTGATTATGTAGCCCAGGCTGGTATGACCCTGACCCTGAGCAGCATCTTGCCCTCACCAAGAATGATGCCACAATACAAGGACAAGATGATCAGCTTTAATAATTGGCTCAATTACTGGTGTCATTCTAGGGGGATCCAATGTCTGTCTGCTTGGGATGACATGCTGGACAAGCCACGCTACTTCGCAAGGGACGGCTTGCGCCTGTCACCACTGGGCTTCCGGATATTGGCTAAGGCTCTTGCCACCCCCATAGTGCCTTTTTTAGGCAAGGCTCAAAAGACAAACTCACCTCCTTAGAAAAAAAAAATGGAAAAAAATTAAGGGTAATGCTGCTCAACGCCAGAAGTCTAAATCTCAAGATGCAGGCTCTCGAAGCACTCCTCAGTATGGAGAGCATCGATGTCTGTGCAGTAACTGAAACCTGGTTCAAGGCTCCTGAGAGCACCCCAGCTCTACCAGGTTATACCTCGTATCATGCATTTCGGCCCCAGAACACGGGCCGAACCACAAAGGGAGGGGGAGTGTCCATATTCATCAAGGACACCCACACCTCCAGGTTAGTGGCAACACATGAAGCATCGGAGACCATCCAGGTGCTACTAACCATAGGCAAAACTGCTATACAACTGGTAGCATGTTACAGACCACCCTCCCAATCTCAGGAACTCCATTCAGCCTTCCTGAAGACATTGGAGGATATGAATGTCTCACCAAATACCATCATATTGGGAGACTTCAACTACCCTAACATAGACTGGGTGCATTATTGTAGCCCTAACACCCTAGCCCAAAGGTTCCTGGAATTCATTAACTCGAATGCAATGGAACAGCTAGTCACCTCTCTCACAAGGGGAGAAAATATACTAGACCTGATCATCACAAACATGGGGACAAAATGCTCCACACCAGAAGTATACCCCTCACTAGTGAGATCTGACCACAAACTAATCACCCTGGATATTCATATCCCACCTCCACCCCCAGCACAAAAGACTACAGTGAGAAACTTCTCAAAGGCCGACTTTACACTTCTCAAGACTGAGATGGTATCCTTTAAGCCCCCTGGGCCAGAGGAAACCACATCCCACAATGCTGAATCCTTCACAAATGCTTTCTACGGACATCTCCAAGAATGCATGGATCATGCAATCCCAAATAAAACCAAGACCCTCTCCACCAAGGGCAGGCGTCCTGTCTGGTGGACCCCAGCCATAAACAAACTGTATAACAAAAGATGGAAGCTACTGCAAGACAGAGCAAAATCCCATAAAGGGAAGGCATCTCTGACCAGCACTAGCAAAAAACTACATTCACTCATAAAAACATCCAAGGCCAACTTTGAGAGAAAAAATCGCTAAGAACACTAAAGATAACCATAAGGCCTTCTTCAGCTATGTTAGAAACCTGGGTGGAAACCCTCAGATATGCTCAGAGTTAGTTCATAACGACAAAAAATACACTGAACCCACAGATATTGCCAACATACTGGCAGACAGGTTCAGTGCAAACTTCTCCCCTCCCTCACCCCCAAAAGAAGAAATAGTTATCCCAACTGAATGTAACCTCCCTGTCATCTCAGATGTCCAGGTGAGAGCCGCTCTCAGCAAAGCTGAAAACACAGCATCTATGGGACCTGACGGTATCCCGGGTTGCGTGCTACGTAATCTCCAAGAGGAGCTAAACCCGCACATAAAAATGCTGTTTAACCTTAGCCTTACTACAGGATATGTACCTGAACACTGGCGTACAGCAACAGTGGTCCCACTCCACAAAGGAGGCTCCTCTACAGACCCTGGAAACTACAGCCCCATAAGCTTAACCAGCCTGGTCTGCAAAGCTATGGAAAGAATCATTATGGAACTCATAAACAGAGACATCGGGGACCTACAGACACTTGATCCTACCCAGTTCGGCTTTGTAAAGGGCAGATCCTGCCTTTTGAACCTGGTTGACTTTTTTGAAACAGTCACTAGAGCCATTGATGAGGGCAAAGCAGTCCATACAGCCTACCTGGACTTGGCTAAAGCCTTCGACACAATACCCCACTCAGGCATCATAGACAAGCTCAACAGCTTAAATGTAAACCCATATGTCACAAGATGGGTTGCAAACTGGCTAAAGGACAGAACCCATAAAGTCAAAATCACTGGAGCTATATCAGACTCAAAGCCAGTCACAAGTGGTGTCCCACAGGGCTCTGTCCTGGGACCCCTATTGTTCGGCATTTATTTCTCAGATGTGAAAGCAAACACGGGAGGGTTGTGGCTGACAAAGTTCGCAGATGACTGCAAACTAGGCGCCATAGTCAATACACCAGCTGACACATGCATCCTACAGAAAGGCCTTACTGAGATGGACAACTGGTGCTGAAGTTATGGCCTTAAACTAAATGCCAAAAAATGTATAGTCATCCCCTTTGGGAAAAACAAAGTACCCACAAATTATCACATAGGCAGTAACCCTTTGAGTATGGAAAAAGTAATCAGAGACCTGGGGACCCAAGTTGACAGTGACCTCTCATTCGACACCCACGTTGCCAAAGTGGTTAGAAAGACCTTCTACCTTGCCCACCTTATCATGAAGGGATTCACATCCAGATCAAAGGAGGTCATTGTACCTCCTCCCTTATCAGGCCCATGATTGAGTACAATGCCCCATTTGGTATGTACCTCACCCGGCACCTGCAGCAGCTGGAGAGACCCCAAAAGTATCTCACCAAGAGGATCAAGGGTCTCCAACATATGTCATATGCTGCCAGACTAAAGAAACTCCAGCTCTATTTAGTATCATACCGCCTACTCAGAGGTGATCTATGCATGACGTACAAGGCCATGTCCAATCAGGAATTGATGGACATGCTCCATCTCAAAAAATCCAAATCCATCAGAACCACAAGAGCTAAAGATCTAAACCTCAGCACAAATATGAATAGGACATGCTGGAGGGACAGATTCATAACTCAGAGGCTTCCCACACTCTGGAACAGGATCCCAGTTCATGTTAGGCAGAGCCCCTCACTGACTCTCTTCAAGAGAAATCTTGACGAGTGGATGGGAGATCGTAGGTTTACCCTTGGGGTCATCTCTGTGTCACTACTAGACAGAGGCACAGTAAACTACATCTATACTTTTGTACCATTGCATGGGGTGGCGAAAGCCACATACACTATGGCTAGGCTTATAAATGCCGTAGGGCAGATAGCCTAGTACTAAACTATGAAACTATGAAACTATAAATCGGTTCCCAAAAATAAGTGAATAAATGAATAAAAAATAAAAGAAACAATAAAGCCATCTGGAACTATATTATATGAATTCATTGGGTCTTGGGCTATACATAGCTCCTTATCCAGGAATCTAAATTGCTTCTTTTTATCAAGTATTTTTTGCCAACAAGATTTGTCAACAGTTTTAGCATTAACTCAATCTATTCCAATAGTGTATATGTATGTGTGTCTACATACAATACAACACACACACACACACACACACACAAAGGGAGATATGGAGATATTAAAACAGGAGTGAACTCAACAAGGAGCCTTGGGACACTCTACTAGCCAATAGTCTCTTATTGGAGGTGGTGTCACTGACTTCTTGGGTCCTGTCTGTGAACCAGCTTGCAATCTACTGAGTTATATTGGGATTTATGCCTAGTTCTGAGAGTCTGACAACAATACTTGAATAAGGCTAGCTACTCTGGTTAGACTGAAAGACCTGTCTGCCTCTCTACAAAGTGTCCTACACATTCCTAAGGGGGTCATGTCCACTAAAGTTCCCATGCTATGAATGACCCAGCACTCTAAGATCACAATCACCACAATAAAACTAGTTGTAAACCTGTACTACCACATCAAAAGTACCAGATGGCATGACAGTTAACTTATCCAATGCATTTCACATTTGTGAAATAGGTTGACTTTACACGTCAAACACAGTACTTCTCTTGCAACCTTTATAACCAGTTTGGATAACTGTAAGAATTAAGGGCAAAACAAATAAAAACAACAAATCCATTTTTTTCTAAAAATGGGTTGTTTTCCTCTCCCAGACAAAAAGCAAATAATATTTTCTTTCTGTCTTTTGTGGATGAAACAGAGTTTCATTTTTCTGACCTTGTTATACCTACCAGCAGGGAAAACTACTAATAGAGTCTAAGTAAGTTATGTACTGCCTGATTGAGATACAATAAATAAATAAATAAAAATGTATTACGCAGGTCAGCTGTAGTTAATAAAACATTTTTGCAGACTATTTAGGTCTAAGTTATTTACTCACAAAACATATTCATACCCAAATTTGTCTCAGCATAGGCCTCAGCTGTAGTAAACAATCGGATTAAATGACAAAGAACATTCACAATTGGTGATCTTTAAATGTGTGCAAACTGGTTCCTCTGCAATACAAGCACAAGCTATTAGCTCATAATTTTAACTTTTATCTATCATCATTTTGAGTTATCTCTGCTTAATATCAGAGCTTTGGCCGACTTACATCTACCTGAAATCAGCTGGACGTATAAGTGAATTTAAGTACACTTTTATCTGCTCTTTTCCATATAGTATTGTATTTAATTTATTTATTTGTGTTTTTCACTGAATATTAACTCAACTGAAGTTGTGGCTGTCTCTCTACAGAGTACTTTTTAGAATTTCTGTGTAGCCATTGATAGCAGTGGGGAGTAGTTTCAGCTCATCACTAACATCCTGTCTTGCCTAATGTAAGTGGTACATTTTGATTTATCTCTGCTTAATATCAGAGCTTTGGCCGGCTAACATCTACCTGAAATCAGCTGGACGTATAAGTGAATTTAAGTACACTTTTATCTGCTCTTTTGCATATAGTATTGTATTTAATTTATTTATTTGTGTTTTTCAATGAATATTAACTCAACTGAAGTTGTGGCTGACTCTCTACAGTTAGTTCCCCACCCACCCTCTCTGTTTTTGTTTTGGTATTAATGTTGGTGGCTTTGAAATTGCCCGCCCCTCTTGTAGATTTGTATTTGGATACTCCTTCTGGGCCCGTCTCATTTGCTCACTCAACTGAGTGCAGTGAGATCATATTCTGATTTCAGGCACTCCTACTGTGTACAAAGAGTGCATTTGGGAAGGACAACCCCTCTAGCCTCTTAATCCTGCTCTGTTCCTTCCCTCAAAAAAAAAAAAAAAAAAATATATATATATATATATATATATATATATATATATATATGTGTGTGTGTGTTATTCATCTGCTCTTACTGTAACTGTCTTAGTTGCTCTTCTGCGTGCTGTTATCTGTTCAGTCGCTCTTACTCTGCACTTATTACTGCTTGTTAGTAGCCTTCTAATTTACTGCCTTCTGCACTTGTTTTTTAGTCATTTGTTAATTTAATTGCATTTATTTGAACTGTATTTGCCGTAGTGTTGCTACACGCTCGGGTGTGCTGGCCTGCACTACAATTTGAATTGTATTTACTGCTGTTTTAGCTGCTTTTCTGTAACAAAAAAAATAATTTTTCTAAGCTTGTTTCCTGCCTTTCCTGTAACTAGTCAAGTCCAGATACAGACTTGCTGTATCCAGGACTGTTGGTAAGCTTCTGAGCCTCCCAAGCCTTTCTGTGTTGGAGGGAAGCCTTCTAGCTTATCAGTGGGAGTGGTAAGCACTAGGTAGCCTATCTACCATGGGAAGAGTGGGTTTTGGCCCTGAAATTGTAGTTCATTGGCCGTTTGGGCAGTTTTTCCATCTCTTTCTACTTTCTGTTTAAAAGCCTGTTTTGCGTTTGGTCCCCGCCTTTCCTATAACTAGTGTAATCCAGGTACATATTTGCTGTATCCAGGACTGTTGGTAAGCTTCTGAGCCCCCCAAACCCTTCTGTGTTGGAGAGAAGCCTTCTAGCTTATCAGTGGGCGTGGTAAACACTAGGTAACCTATCTACTACAAGAGGAGTGGTTTCTGGCCCAGAAATTATAGTTTATTGGCCGTTTGGGAAGCTTTTCCATCTCTTTCAACCTTCTGATTTAAAAGCCTGTGTTTGCGCTTGTTTCCTGCCTTTCCTGTTACTAGTCTAGTCCGGGTACAGATTTGCTGTATCCAGGACTCTTTGTAAGCTTCTGAGCCCCCCAAGCCTTTTTGTGTTGGAGGGAAGCCTTCTAGCTTATCAGTGGGAGTGGTAAACATCAGGTAGCCTATCTACCACAAGAGGAGTGGTCCCTGGCCCATAAATTGCAGCTATTGGCTGTTTGAGAAGTTTTTTTTCCATCTCTTTCAACTTTCTGGTTTGAAAGCCGCACTTGTGTCTTTTTCCTGCCTTTCTTATAACTAGCCTAGTCCGGTTACAGAGTTGCTGTTTCCAGGATTGTTAGTAAGCTTCTGAGCCCCCAAGCCTTTCTGTGTTGGAGGAAAGCCTTCTAGCTTATCTATCAGTGGGAGTGGTAAGTACTAGGTAGCCTATCCTCCATGGGAAGCGTAAGTTTTGGCCCAGAAATTGTAGTTTATTTGTCCATTTGGGCAGTTTTCAATGTTTTTCAACTTGCTGGCTTAAAAGCCTACATTTGTACTTGTTCCCCACCTTTCCTGTAACTAGTGTAATCCAGGTACAGATTTTCTGTATTCCAGGACTCTTTGTAAGCTTCTGAGCCCCCCAAGCCTTTCTGTGTTGGAGGGAAGCCTTCTAGCTTATCAGTGGGAGTGGTAAGCATTAGGTAGCCTATCTACCCCAAGAAGAGTGGTTCCTGGCCCAGAAATTGTAGCTATTGGCCGTTTGGGCAGTTTTTTCCATCTCTTTCAATGTTCTGGTTTAAAAGCCGCACTTGCGCTTGTTTCCCACCTTTCCTGTAACTAGCCTGGTCCAGATACAGAGTTGCTGTATCCAGGACTGTTGGTAAGCTTCTGAGCCCCGCAAGCCTTTCTGTGTTGGAGGAAAGCCTTCTAGCTTATCAGTGGGAGTGGTAAGCACTAAACAGCATGTCTACCACGAGATGAGAGGTTCTTGACCCAGAAATTGTAGTTTATTGACCATTTGGACAGTTTGTCCGTTTCTTTCAACTTTCTGGTTTAAAAGACCACATCTGTGCTTGTTTCCCATCTTTCCTGTAACTAACCTACTGGTAGCACTAGAAAGCCTTAAACTGTTACAAGCCTTCTAGCTTAGGAGAGAGACTTTGGAGTGATTAAGTATCAGTTTTCTGTACTTTCTTGTTGTACTTAACTGTTTTCCGCCTAAATGCAGATTTTCCAGTGTTTATTGTGATTTAAAAGCTTGTTTTTTCACATATTGTACTTATTTGACTGCCTGCACTTTTAAAAAGTTGTTTTTTGTTTAAATAATTTGTTTAAATTTTGTAGGCTACTCACCAAAATGCGATAGCCTTTTCTGATCGTTTGTAGTCGTTTAAAGCTGTTTTAAGTGTATTTTTTACTGTTTTTGCCTTATCTTTAAGAAAAAAAAAAAAAAAAAAAAAAAAAAAAAAAATCCTTGTGTCCCGCCTTTCTAAGCTAGTATAGTCCAGTTTTCAGGCTAGTGCTGAATTCAGGGCTGTGATACTAGTTTCTGAGTTGCCCATACCTTACTTGGATAGAAGAAAGTTTCTCTGTTCACCTGTGAGAGAGGGGAGCTTTGAGCAACCTATCTGTCCCTAGAGGAGTGGTTCCAGCCCAGAAGTTAGTAGTTTATTGGCCATTTTGGGCTAATTTCTATCTCTTTCATTTCCCTACTATAAAAACCATGTTTGCACGGTTTTGCACACTGGGCAGTGCCTGTTAGCTACGGTTAAATTATTCCCGGTTCCACTAAGTCTCCTCTTCAGTTTTTCCCTTGAAACTAGTCTAATTCTCAACCTAAGCACTCAAAAAGCATCTTACAACCCAGCACTTGCTCAGACCTAATAGCAAGCACTAATATACCCTGACACTGATTGCCCAGCAGGGCAAGGCTCTTTATTCACCCTTCACCAACCAAGCGACTAAGCAACTCATCCTACTATTCAGGCATGACCAAAGGGCAACTTCAGGTGCACTCTCCAGTCCATCTGGTGAATCTGGGTATCCTGAGGCAATGTTACAACTGCCTCATGTACACAGACAACCCTCTCCTCCTACCACAAAACACTAACATATGCGAGAGATGCAATTATACAGCCAAACTGGAAGCTAAGCTGTCTCCACCCAAGACTGGGACAGTCAAGAGGAGTAGGTTAACATGTACCACAACTCCAGCCGCACACAGACCTACTGAAACAGCATTGGCAAAAAATACACATAAATACACAAAATCATACTTGTAGGCTCTAAATAAAAACCTGCAAAAGCATCAGAGACCTCCAAAGCAGACACCCAAACAATATGCACTTCCCGTCACAAACCAGACAACACATAAAACACAAAATCAGTGTGCCGCATAATCACAGCCCTTAAGGCAAAATAACATACTTAACACACTAGTAATAGGTGACTGTATAGTCAGGCACACTAATGTCCCACTCACTAGGCTGGACAAGCAGAAGGTTACTGTTAGCTGTCTCTTCGGGAGCCAGAATCCACCACACAACACAAGCACTCAGGTCACTCCAGAACAAGTACAAATATGACTCTGTCATTGTTCATGTAGGTGTGAATGACCTGAGATGTACTTTCCTGGACTACAGGAAAAGAGACATGGAAGAGCTCTCTGATCATGTAGCCCAGGCTGGTATGACCCTGACCCTGAATAGCATCCTGCCCTTACCAAGAATGATACCTCAGTATAAAGAAAAAATTATCAATTTCAACAATTGGCTAAGCTTCTGGTGTCATTCAAAGGGGATCCAGTGTCTGTCAGTCTGGGACAACATGCTCAACAAGCCGCTTTGCTTCACAAGAGATGGCTTGCACCTGTCACCCCTAGGCTTTCAAATACTGGCCAGTGCTCTTGCTGCCCCCATAGTGCCTTTTTCAGGCAAGGCTCAAAAGTCAAACCCCCTCCGTAAACAGCAAAATTAACAAAAAACTGAGAGTTATGCTACTCAACGCCAGGAGTTTAAATCTCAAAATGTACGTGCTCAAAGCACTCCTCAGTATGGAGAACGTCGACATCTGTGCAGTAACTGAAACCTGGTTCAAGGCTCCAGAGAGCACCCCAGCACTACCAGGCTACTACAGCTCATACCACACATTTCATCCACAGAACACGGACTAAAACACAAAAGGAGGGGGTGTATCCATATTCATCAAGGACACCTTCACCTCCAGGTTAGTGGCGCAGCATGATACCTCTGAGATCATCCATGTGCAACTAACATCGGGCAAATCTGCAATGCAAATTGTGGCCTGCTACAGATCACCCTCCATGACCCAGGACCACCACTCCACCTTCCTGGAGACACTGGAAAACATGAAGGTCCTACCAAACACCCTGATATTGGGTGATTTCAATTACCCTACCATTCACTGGGAAAACTACTCGAGTACAGGCCCAGCGCTTCCTGGAATTCATCAACTCAAACGCCCTGGATCAGCTGGTAAACTCCCCTACCAGAGGTGAAAACATATTGGACCTGGTCATCACCAACATGGGCGACAGGTGCTCCACACCGGAGGTCAACCCATCACTGGTTAGATCAGACCATAAACTTATCACTCTGGATGCCCACATCCCACCACCACCCCCTACTAAGGAAACCACAGTAAAAAAATTTTCTAAAGCAAACTTCACCTTACTTAAGACAGAGGTGGTAAGTTTCACAGCCCCCATGCTAAAGGATAACGCTGCCCAAGATGCAGAAACGTTTACAAATACACTCTATGAGCACCAACAAGGATGCATGGATCGTGCTAACCCTAGCAAAACCAAGACTCACTCCTCTAAGAGAAGGAAACCAGTTTGGTGGCCCCCTGCAATAAACAGGCTATACAATAGAAGGAGGAAACTAGTTCAGAAAAAAAGCAAATCCCAAGAAGGAAAGACATCCCTGATCAGTATCAGTAAGAAACTGAGGTTCCTCATGAAATCATCCAAGGCTAACTTCGAAAGAAAAATAGCCAAGGATTTAAAAAATAACCACAAAGCCTTCTTTAGCTATGTTAAGAATCTAAGTGGCAACTCACAGATATGCACTTAACTAGTGCAAAATAGCATAAAATATGCTGAACCTACTGATATTACCAACATCCTGGCAGATAGATTCAGTGCAAACTTCACCCCCCCTCTCACCTCCAAAAGGGCCCACAACAATACTGGAAAAGTGTAGTGTCCCAAAAATCATAGACGCACAGGTGAAAACAGCCCTTTCAAAAGCCAAAAACACAGCGTCAATGGGACCAGATGGTGTTCCAGGCTGTGTCTTGCACGAACTGCAGAACAAACGAACCCCCCACTTAAACATGCTGCTCAGCCTCTCCATAGGCTACGTGCCCATAGAATGGAGCACAACAACGGTTATTCCTCTCTACAAAGGAGGGGCCACAACTGACCCTGGTAACTATCGCCCCATAAGCCTGACTAACCTGGTCTGCAAGGCTATGGAGCGCATCATCATGGAACTCATTAACAAAGACATTGGGAACCTCCAAACACTTGACCCGACCCAGTTCGGCTTTGTTAAGGGCAGATCATGCCTACTAAACCTGGTTGACTTCTTCGAGACAGTCACCAAGGCCATAGATGAGGGGAAAGGTGGTTCACACAGCCTACCTTGACCTCACCAAGGCTTTCAACATCATTCCCCACTCAGGTATTACAGAAAAACTCACCAGCATGAACATAAACCCCTATGTCACTAGATGGGTTGCCAACTGGCTTACAGACAGAACTCACATGGTAAGAATAGCGGGCTCCAGGTCCAACTCTAAACCAGTCACAAGTGGTGTCCCACAAGGCTCGGTCCTGGGACCCCTACTGTTCAGCATATACTTCTCAAAAGTACAGGCAAACACAGGAGGACTATGGCTAACCAAGTTCGCCGATGACTGCAAACTGGGAGCCATAATTGACTCTCTGGCTGACACGGACATCCTCCAAAAGGGCCTTACTGAGATGGACACCTGGTGTCAAAGTCATGGCCTCAAGCTAAATGCCAAAAAACGCATAGTCATCCCGTTTGGGAAAAAATAAAACACCCACAAATTACCACATAGGTGGCAGCCCCCTTAATACAGAAGAGGTAATAAGAGATCTGGGGACCCATGTAGATAGTAATCTCTCCTTTGACAATCATATTGCCAAAGTAGTTAGGAAATCCTTCTATGTGGCACATCTAATTACTAAAGGGTTCACATCTAGAAATAAAGAGGTTATAGTGCCCCTCTACTTGTCACTCATTAGACCCATCATAGAGTACAATGCCCCATTTGGGATGTACCTCACAAGACACTTCCAACAGCTGGAAAGACCACAAAAGTTCCTCACCAAGAGGATTACTGGTCTCAAACATATGTCCTATGCAGCCCATATGAAAAAACTCCGTCTGTACTCAAGTGGCATATCGCTTACTCAGAGGTGATCTCTGCCTGACTTAAAAAGCCATGTCCAATTCAGAACTGATGGACATGCTCCACCTAAAGAAATCCAAGTCACTGTGAGCCACGCGCTCTAGTGAGCTAAACCCCACCACAACAATAAATAGCACATGCTGGAGGGATAGATTCCTGTCACAGAGACTCCCCATGCTTTGGAACAAAATTCCAAATTACATCAGGCAGAGCCCCTCACTAACACTCTTCAAGAGAAACCTTGACGAGCGGATGGGTAACAGAAAATACACACCTGGGATCACTTCATTGGCTCTGTTTGACAGAGGATCAGTTAATTAATCAATGGGGTGGTGAAAGTCAACACACTCTGGCTAGGCTTATAAATGCCCTCGGGCAGATAGCCTAGTACCTACCTATGAACCTATGAACCTATCACCACTAGTTACAACATAAAAAGACAGCTGGTGGATGGGGGGGGGTTCACAGCTCGGTTTCTGTGAAGATACTGAGTACCATTAGTAACTTGTGTGTGTGTGTGTGTGTGTGTGTGTGTGTGTGTGTGTGTGTGTGTGTGTGTGTGTGTGTGTGTGTGTGTGTGTAGAATCCCGAAGACGAAAATACCAAAACAACAATCACGAAACTTAAATACCGAACCACTTAAGTTAATGCATATATGTATTTCTTTAATTTATTGAAACCAAAAATTAACTCAGTATTCAGTCATAAATCATAAAGGTCCAATACACATGCACACACACACCTCTTAGCTCTCACAACAAATTTGGGGGAACACATCTAATTTGTTTTCAAACATTTGTTCCATCCCTCGTAAATTTGTAAATTATTTTGAGTTAAGAACACTCAGTAAGAGTACCTAATATGGAAGCTTCTCCTGAATTACTTTTTTCTTTGTCCATACTTCCAAGGTAATAGTTGAAAGGCATGACACATACATACATACATACATACATACATACATACATACATAGATTGTGCTAACGCATATGCAGCCATTTACCACATTAGAAGAGTGGGACACTTTTTTCCATTTTTCAGGCTCCAATTTGTTACAGAACAAAAACAAAAATCATGTTTGTCGTTGTAAAAACTGTTTATGATTAAAACTGAGTACATTAATCAAAGCAAAAAAAAAAAATGTCTCCAACTGTCTAATCAATAAAAATGGCCTGTTGCCATGGATATAAACTTTCACACTATCTCCCTTACGAGATTGGTGGAGATGGGCATTCTGAGACAATGTAGAAGTTGCCTCATGTTTACTGACAACCAGTTAATTCTCAAACACACATATGGTATGTGAGAGATGTATTTACACAATGTCACTGGTGGTAAAGCTCTCACATAAAAGCACTCCTACTGTGAATAAAGTTATCAGTAATACACGCGCTGCACCCATCACACACACATTTCAAAGCAGACACATAGACCCATATATGCTGAGACACTTAAATGTAACATACCTAAACCCCCAAGATCCTAGATGAAGTACACAACAAAATCCCTCAACTACCCTGAACGCACTCTTTCAAAACAATGCCCACATCAACACATATGGCTACATTTCATGGAGCCTGTACTTCTAAGCTCATAAGGCAAATCACCACAGAATCCAACATTTTAATCATTGGAGACTCATACGTTCATAGGTTTTTAGGAGGTTACTAGGCTAATGGCCCTAATGCCTTTATAAGCCTAGCCATGTTATACCCTTGTTCCCTTATTGACCGTGTTGTATGGTCTATATTTGCAGAGTGAGTCTATGAACAGCGCCAACTGCCCCTTTCCAAGAGGGACATAGGTCTCATACACTATATATATATATATATATATATATATATATATATATATATACACACACACACACACACACACACACACACACACACACACACACGTGTATATATATATATATATATATATATATATATATATATATATATATATATACATATATGCCCCAAACAACAGAATTTTTTCCTGCACAAGCAGCATAACAGAGATGACAGACTCGGAGAGACATGTATATATATATATATATATATATATACATATATATATATATATATATATATATATATATAATTTTGTGTTGGCATGCAATTTCTGAATGATATAATGATATAAAGTCTGAAACTCAAATGTGTGTCCTTATTTACTGAATTCAATCACCAGTGATTTGCCAGAAAACCAGATTGTATGAAAAACAGACCAAAGTTGAGAGGTATGTTACCACTGTACACAGTCTTGCAACCTGCTGCTTTGCAAGGTGGGGGGGGCATTCCTAAAGATTAAATGTCAGTAAGCACCAATATTGGCTCCTTTAGACAACCAATCTCTAGTGCTTGCTTAGCAATGTAAACAGATATGGATGTAATTATTCACAGATATTGCAGTCTCATTCAGGCAGAATAAACTGTATTATATTATATTGCCCTGAGCTGACACACTTGTCTGAGTGTGTAAACAATGAAAGATGATATAGTCATGTTCAAAAATGTCATTCTTTTCATTGTAATATTTCCAGATAGAATTTATTGTCAGAAATTTGGGGACGTAGGAGTTGAATATCTTACTTTAAAAATAATGTATGGTGCCATTTTTGATAAAAACAGTCAGTTACAGTAAGGCGTGCTTATTATTTATCTAAGAATTAAACACCCCCTCAGCCATTTACTTCCGTGCTTTTATATAATTCTTACCTCTCCCTATCCTCCCTGTTATATTCTCTTATTCTCCCTCACATCCCCCTACCCTGAATAAACTAGCAAGGGACCTCTCTTTGCTATCACCCAACAGCCCACTAGACACTGTCTCTAACACAGCTTACTGTATTGCACTGCCTACCCCATTGCTGTATCCTCTCCCTCTTCATTAGCTCTCAGTTCTTCTCGGACTAACTTACCTTCCAACTCCCCTTAGTCATAAGGTACCCTTGTTCAGCTTCTTCTCTTCTAATCATCCTGACTTCCTTCCCACTTGACTGTGTGCTTTCTTCTACAGTCCCCCATGTTTAGACCTACCTCAGGATCTCTCTCTCTTCACTGATTGTCTTCCACCACACTCTGCTGTCTTGGCTCATCCCGCTCCATTCCCCTACCCTGCCCCCAATTCTCACCCGCCCCCCCACTACTCCTACATTTATTCCTCTAGAAGACACACCCTCACTTCACAAACTCCAATCAAACACACCTCATCATTAACACCCTCAACCCCTTTGTCATCACTTCAAACCTACTCATAACATAACTTAACTTCTCCTCTACCTCTGATAGTCATACTACTACTTCTCACTTGCGCTACAAATCTAACCCTTATTACCTCTCTTATCTCCCATACCTTTAAAATGCATACATTATTAATCCCTTCACAACTCCAACTACTGATCTGCATCTCTCTCCTACCTCTTCTAGCCACTACCTATCTCCTAACTTCATATGAACAACCAATCCACTACTCCCTAACCTTTCCCTCCTTACACACCTCTTCACCTATACACCCTTTATTCTCAACTTCCATAAACCCAACTTATAAAGCCAGCTACCAACTACCCAAATACCACAGACTTGTACATATAAAGTTTAACAACCTCAAAACTAAAAAATCACTAGTCTGCCTCTGTAAGCCTCTCCAGCCTAAACAATTAATACTTATCCATGCTCTATTGGATGGGGACATTCATCCTAACCCCAGCCCTCAACATACCTATTCTGCAGGAAACACTAATCAAGATATAACTACTACCCTCTTACCTACCAAACCTGGCAACTCACTCTCTGTTGCTCATGTTAATATTCGTAGTATTTGTAACAAAATTGCTCAAGTTCATGTCCTCTTAGATGTCCACCGATTTGACATACTTTGCTTATCTGAAACATGGCTAAAACCAAACATTAAAGACAATGAAATTACCCCACCCGGGTATAATATTATAAGACATGACCGCCTAGCCAAAAAGGGAGGAGGAGTTGCTATTCTTTATAAAGCTAACCTTCAAATCAGTACTATATATCCCAGCCTTCCCCTAGACAATAGTACCAATATTATTAGCTTAAAGCTTCAACTCAACAAAAATAAAGCCATAAATATTATTTGTACATACCTTCCCCCAGGAAATAACATTAACATGCCTGAAAGCTTCCTTAACTGGCTCTCCTCTAACCTCTCACAAGAAACAATTATCCTAGGTGACGTAAACATTGATTGGAATACCTGTAAAAGTATAAACCCCACCTTCCATATAAACCTATATGGCTTCTCACAACTCATTAACAGCCCTACCAAAACTAATAAAATCAATAACCATGAAACTACCTTAGATTGGATACTTACTAATAGCCCCCAACAAAACTATATATCCGGTACCCTTCCAGACGATCTAAGTGACCATTCACTAACCTACATTATTAGACATAAAACAAACCTAACTCTTCCTAACACTGTCCTAACATTATGTTCAAAAAAGCAATTTAACTCAGAACTCTTTCTAGCAGAACTAAAACAATGTAGTTGGTCTCCACTACAACATCTTCCCCTTAACGAAGCAGTAGAATACTTCAATTCCACATTCCTATCCATTCTAGACCATCATGCACCTTTACGAACTATTAGAACCAAAGCTAAACCAGCACCCTGGCTCACCAATGACACTAGGCAAAAAAATCACTCTCAGAAACAAATCCTGGGCAAAATGGCGTACTACTAGGAATCTGAATGACCACCAAGCCTTCAGAGAACTTAGAAACAGTACAAAAAAAGCCATTCTGACAGACAAAAAGAACTATTTTCTCTTATCTCAACAAACCTCCAACAAGCAACCCAAACAATTCTGGACTAGTATTAACAATCTTCTTTCCCCAGGCCAATCTATCAGCCCCAACCCACTAGGTTCCAACCCTGAAAATCCCTCACAAACAGCTAATGCCATCAACTCTTTCTTCACAAATGCTATCCAAACTCTAGCTAGTCACCTATCTCCTAATACTGCAAACCTGCTTACATCTTCTGCTACTCTACCTCCTTCTTTTCATTTTGAACCAATTCCTACCTCCTTTATCCTCTCACTCCTCCTCAAACTAAAACCTACCACCCCTTCTGCAGACAGACTCCCTGCTGAGTTCATTCAAATAGGTGCCAAAGCTATCGCCTATCCCATCTCTATACTTTTAAACAGATCTATAAAAGAAGGAACTGTTCCTTCCATCTGGAAAATATCTCATTATTCCACTCCACAAAGGTGGGAACTCCAATGACTTCTCTAACTACCGTCCTACAGCACTCTTATCCCCTCTTGCAAAAATATTGGAAAAATGCATACATAAACAACTACTAAACCACCTTCTCCAAAACAACCTACTTGCTACTTGTCAGCATGGATTTAGACCTTCCCACAGCACCTCCACTGCATTGCTCTCCTTTACTAATTCTGTCAACTATAACCGCAATAAAAATAGTCTATCATCTGCAGTCTTCATTGACTTATCTAAAGCTTTCGACATGGTTAATCACCAACTTCTTCTGCATATTCTTACTTCTCTCTCACTTGATCCTCCCTCCATAACTTGGTTCACATCTTACTTAGAGAACCGACAACAGGCAATTCTCTGGAAAAACTCACTATCTGATCACCTTCCTATCTCTGTAGGGGTTCCTCAAGGCTCTATCCTAGCCCCCCTTCTATTTTCTATCTTTATTAATGACCTGCAAACAGCTATCCCAAACACTACCTGCATTCAATATGCAGACGACTCTACTATAATCTGTACAGCCACCTCTCAAACTGAACTCCAGTCTATTACCCAAAAAGCTTTTAACACTGTAGAACAATGGTTCTCTCAACGGTGCCTGCTCCTCAACCCTAAGAAAACTAAACTGCTACTCTTCTCACCAACCCGAAAGTCCACCCCTCTTCACTTCACTCTTACTTCCAACAACGGTACTGTTATCTCTCCTGATCTTACCACTAAGCTATTAGGAATAACTATAGACAACAATCTCAACTTTGATTCTCACATCAACAATACAATAAAATCAGTTAACAAAAAAATAGGATCACTATATAGAATCAAACCCTTTCTCACTCCACTAGCAAGGACCACAATAGCTAGAACCCACCTAATCTCTACTCTACTCTATGCCTCACCCATATTCACCAATCTCTCTAAAAATAACCTCAATAAACTAATAACATCCTATAATAATATTGCTAGATTTGCTACAGGATCTACTTTCAGAACCCATCACTGCCCGAACCTAAAACAACTAGGATGGCTTGAACTTCCCGACCACCTCAAACTCCAACAGCTTACAATAGTGCGCAAGGCCCTTTACCAACCTAGCAAAACCCCAATACTTTCCAGTCTCATTACCCCTTACAATAACCTGAAACACCTGCACTCTTCAAACAAACTTCTGATCCATACTACTAAACCCAACAATTTAGCAGGAGATTGCTTGTTCTCCAGTGCTGTTGGAAAAATATGGAATAAACTACCCTCTGAGATTACATCTCTCACTTCACTCCCACTGTTTAAAAGGAATCTAAAACTGTATCTCAATAAACACTGGCTATGCTCTTGTACTAACCCAGACTAACCCTCTCTCCTCTTTCTTTTTTTCTTAATTCTTTCTCTTTCTTCTCTTTTCTTCTCTCCCTATATCTCTAATACCTTTCCCTTCACACCTCAATGCATTTTTATCAATTCTTTATGTTAAATTTCATTGTAATTACTATGTATGATTTCAGTCTATACATTGTATTATGTAGTATTTGCTCACACAAAAAAAAAAAAAAACACCTTACAATAATATTTGTTTTGCTACTTCTTTATAAACCTTGTAATAAATACTGGAGCTGTTCTGCCCGGGCCTCTACTGAAAATGGACATATATCCAGCTAGATTAGCCCGGTCAACAAATGTAAAATAAAATAAAATAAAATAAAATAAATAATAAAATAAAGAGTGGTAGATTCATTTGATAAGTAATTGAACAAGTAGTACAGTGTTAATATTAAGTGCTTCTGGTATGATTTGTTGAGTTACAACTTATCAAGAAAGCTATTTACCAAGAGCAACTAGTCAGGAATTCATCATGTATGGATATAAGCCCTGTACCCAATTACAAATACCAGCTCCACTGTCACACCAAAATAAATAAAAGGAGAACCTGTGAAAATTAAATTGATGTTGATGCACACTTCAGAAACCCACTGGCGGTGATTAAAACATTAAGCATTTGTGATTTGAACTTGACCAGATGGAGCCTCACCTCATTCAGTTTGTACTTCAAGAGGTGTAGTGAAGCCATGTTAATTATATATGTTTCATATTGTTGCCAAATTAAGACATTTTGCTTATTTTTCAATTTGTAGCTGGGATTTGTAAGGAATCCTGTTTTGGTGAGACAAAAGACTCCACTGGGAAAATAAACTTTTCTCATAATTCTGTGTGACAGAAGATGCAGCTGTTTCCATATCCATTTCTAGAATGTCTACTGTAGAGCTACATATGGTATGGCATGTCTTCCTATGAAAAAGGCTATACTTCTAGACACCTGAATGCACATCACATATCAGAACAATCTAGAAAGATGCCTTCTGTTGTCCCATTTCTAAATGTCTTGCACTTTGGAAGCAGCCCCAGACAACAGAATTTATTCTTGCACAAATAGAATAACAGAGATGACAGACTCGGAGAGACATGGCAGCTATCACTGCCTATATGGATTCCAGCATCATCCTGTTCCACCTGTTGTTAGACCCATGGATCAATCCTAACTCCTAGTTACCATCTGTGTAGAATTTGTGTATTTGTGCTGTGTTTCTGCAATTATTTTGTGACTGTCATTTTTTCTTGCACTTACAAAACATAATCCTAGTTGATCAGATGCCCCAGATTGCCCGCATACATATTTGCCTTGCCCTTTTGATATGGTTTATGAATAAAGAAGCTCTAAAAACATAATATTTCTTATCAGTTCAGCAGGTTGTTAAACATTTCATCCTAAGCATTCCTAGCAGTGTTGTATGGAAAAAGAACCCCCAGTGTTTGCTGCTGCCATATCAGTAGCTGTCCAGCGTGTTTTTTGTTAAGTTTTATGCATCACTGAATTATTTAGAGAAAATAAGATGGGAAAATAATATTAAGCCAAATGGGGGTCACCCTGACTCGCTTCTGGACTGTTATCTACACTGAAATACTATAAAGTAGATAAAGGTCTGTCTAATCACTGTTTTTTGTGTCCTGGAACTGATTTGCTGATTGGTGCTCTAGATGGTTGCGTTAGAAAAGAGGAGAACTTTTGGCTCAGTTGAGGAGGGAGTTTATTTTTGCTCTGTCTCTGACTATGTGAAATGAAAGTTTAGTGATAGATCAAGCCATAATCCTAGGTATTTGAAGGTGGAGGCTGTTTCTGTGGCTTTCTTATGTAATTAGACAAGTTGTGACAGTTGCCAAACACTGCATTTAAGAATTCATGAAAAGTACTTTACAGTTCTAAGTTAAGTCATCAAGAGGAAAAGTGCAACTGCCAGGTCACTTGCTTTTTCCTGAACAATGAGCCTTGGGTAGCACCTTTAAGAACTCAACTAGCTTAACATATTTGTGGGGAACATGCATCATTCATTAGACACTGTATTGTACCATTTTAAAAACATTCAAAAGTTCTCAAGTAGAGAACCTTTTGCAGGAAGACTTAGTTTTTGAACTAAACATACTGTGCTTTCTGAAGTAAAAGTTCTTCTGTTTGCTATCTTTCTAATAAACTACTGAGGGAGTTATGCTACATCTAAAGAAACCCCTGTCCCTCCACACCACAAACTCCAGAGACCTCAACCTCATTACCACAATCAACAGAACAAGCTGGAGGGACAGGTTCATTACCCAGAGACTGCCTATGCTATGGAATAGGCTTCCCATACATGTCAAACAGAGCACCTCACTGGCCCTCTTCAAGAGAAATCTTGATGAGTGGATGGGAAAAAGAGAATTCACCCCGGGGATCACTCTAGTCCCTCTACTCGACAGAGGCACTAGGAACTAAGGTCGGGTGGCATGATGCCAGGGTAATTCTATAGGCTAGGCTTGTAAAGGTTCCAGGGCCATTAGCCTAGTACACACCTATGAACCTACAAAATATAACCAACTGCTGCCCATGAGAAGGTATAATATACTTGTATCAATAGCAAGATAAACCAAAAGTTGCAGGGTTAGTGATACTGAATTACAAAGATTCAGTTTTTTTTTTTTTTATATTATCAGAAGTTTGTTGCTGGAACATTTTATTGTAGACC